>NW_004949206.1:321581-325654 GCF_000317375.1 Microtus ochrogaster
ATCACAGCAATAGGAACCATAGATAGTACCCATTGTTCAGATGAGGAACATAAAGCAGAGAAAGGCTCAGCAATTCAGCACTGGTGGATGAAGGAAACAGAACTCACACCAAAGTGTTCACACATGTACCATTGGAGTGTCAGCATCGGCCTGTCCATCAATGAGATTCCAGAATCTCAAACACTGTCTCACCCATAGTAAATGCTTAATAAATACTTGTGATAAGGGCTGGGTATATAGTCCCAAATGGTAGAGTGCTTGACTGATACACACAAAGCCAGAGGTTCTACCCCTAGAACATCATAAAATGGAGGCTGTGATGTATGCCTGTATTCCTAGCACCAGAACAGAGAAAGGCAGGTAACTCAGAAGTTCAACATCGTCCTTAGTCCCATAGCAAGTCAGAGATTGGCCTGTGCTACAACACAGAAAAAGAGAAGAAAAGGGGGGAAAAAAGCTTGTAATGAAAGAATGAGTGAATGGGCCAAGATGCAAATAAAATGGTGTTGGGGAGCCAGCAAGTAGGCTTGATGGATAAGGAGCTTGTTGCCATCTTGATGATCTGAGTTCCATCCCCAACATTCACATGGTGGAAGGGGAGAATCAACTCTCCAAAGTTATCCTCTAAACTCCAGATGTTCATCATGGTGCACATTCTCAAAAGTGAGCACACACGCACACACACACACAGAGAAAGAGAGAGAGAGAGAGAGAGAGAGAGAGAGAGAGAGAGAGAGACTAAATAAATAAATATATGTAATTCAAAAAAATTAAAAGATGTCAGAGACCAGAAAGACAGCTCAGCAGTTAGAGCATGTCCTATTTTTGCAGAGAACCTGAGTTCTGTCACCCAGCACCCACATCTAGTAGCTCACAACCACCTATAACTCCAGTTCCAGGGGAATCTGACGCCCTCTTCTGCACTGCACTCACATGCATATACACAGACACACAAAAGTTTAAAAATGTATATTCAAAGCTGTGTGTGGTGGTGGTGGTGCACCTTTAATCCAGGCACTTAGGAGGGGCAGAGGCAGTCAGATATCTGTGAGTTCAAGGCCAGCCTGGTCTACAGAGAGAGTTCCAGGACAGCCAGGATGGTTATGCAGAGAAATTCTGTCTCAATAAATAAAAACAAGCAAACGAATAAAAGCCCCATATCCTTAGGGAAACAGTGACAACTATAATGAGATACTTTCTTCTCTTTTTGGTTTGGTTTGGCTTGGCTTGATGAAGAAGGGTCTCACTGTGTAGCAAGGCTGGCCTTAAACTTATCATCTTCTTTCCTCAGCCTCCCAAATGCTGAGATGGTAAGTGTGCAGTACCACACTCAGCCCAAGACGCCATCTTGTATCCACTGGGACTACAGAGGGCAGAAAGTCAGATAAGTGTTGACAAAATGTGGAGAAACGGGAAAATCGTGTGTACCACTGGCAGGAACAAAGGGTAATACAGCCACTGGGGGACATAGTATGGTGTGGAGGGTCCTCAAAATGTTAAGGACAGGTGACTTGGAGAGAACCCTTAGTGGTTAAGAGCACAGTGACCTGAGTTCAGTTCCCAGCTCCAACATGGCAGTCCACAACCGCCTCTAACTCTCATTCCAGTGGATCTGATGCCCTCTTCTGAATGCTGAGAGCACAAGGCAGGCGTGTGGTACACAATCATTCATGCCAACAAAACACCCATGTACATAAAATGAAGTAAATAAACCTATTTTTTTTTATTTTTATGATTTATTAATCTTTATTTTATGTGCATTGGTGTGAAGGTGTCAGATCCCTTGGAACTGGATTTTCAGACAGTTGTGAGCTGCCATGTGAGTGCTGGGAATTGAACCCGGGTCCTCTGGAAGAGCAGTCAGTGCTCTCAACCGCTGAGCCATTTCTCCAGCCCCATAAACCTATTTTTTAAGTTAAAATTCATAATGTTACATGACCCAGCAACTCTACTTCTGGACTTCAACCTGAAGGAATTGCAAACAGCAATGTGAAGAATTAATGTGCTCATGTTCTTAGCAACATTCAAGGTAGCCAAAAAGTAGGAACAAAAAACATGGTGGCTTGTAATCCCAGCCCCTGTGCAGTGAATGCAGGAGAATCAGGAGTTCAAGGTCATCATAGGCTGTATATATTGAGTCAAGGCCAGTCTCAGCTACATAGTACCTTGTTAAAAAGTGAGAAGAGTCCAAGTTCTCTTCTAAGATGAATGCACATGGCAAAGCAATGTAATGTATACAATGGAGTACTATTGAACCCTTTAAAAGGAATTATACTGATGATGTAGCTTAGTGCTACATCTCTAGTGTTGGCCCAACACACAAGAGGACCTGAGTTTGATTCCCCAGAACCCCCTAAAACAGGATGATGACACATAAGTCTCTCATAAGCAGGAGCATCATGAGTTAAAGTTCATCTCAGTCAGCTCCTGACTTACCTGGGCTACCCAAGACTGTCTTCAAAACCACTACAAGCCAGGCACGGTGGCGAATGTCTTCCTAGTACTCAGAGGGCAGAGACAGGTGGATCTCTATAAATTTGAGGCCATCCTGATCTACATGTGAGTTCCAGGACAGCCAGGGCTATGTAGAGAGACCCTGTGTCAAAAACAAAACAAAACAAAGGAAAAACCTCAATCACGCAACAACAACAAAAATCAAAACAATCACCACAACAGTAAATTTCGATCTAAAAGTGGAATTGTGACATGACTGAAACTGTCACTGAACTTTGACGTCATGATGCTATGTGAAATAAGCCAGGCACATGGGAAAAACATGTATGATTTGGCTGTTAAGATGGCTCAGAGAGCCAGTCACCAAGCCTTAGGATCTGAGTTTAATCCCTGGGACCCATATGGTAGAAGGAGAAAAACGACTCCCAAAAGTTGTCCTCCTGCTTCTTCCTCCTGCATTGGTACAGGCATACTCACCTACCCACATATATACACACATACATGGACACTAAGAATAAATTTAAAGCCAGGCAGTGGTGGCGCACGCCTTTAATCCCAGCACTTGGGAGGCAGAGGATCTCTGAGTTCGAGGCCAGCCTAGTCTACAGAGTGAGTTCCAGGATATCCAGGACTATACAGAGAAACCTTGCCTCAATACACCAAAAATAAGAAAAAAAAAGGAATAAATTTAAAATGTAATTAAAAAAAAAACCTTACAAGTGGCACCTGGAGAAATCAAACTCACAAATACAGAAAGCAGAATAGTGGTGACCAAGGTGAGAAGAGAGGGAATGGAGAAAGGTTTGGTGGATAATATTTCAGTTTTTGCAAGTTCTCAGGTGTTGTGGAGATTAGTTATAGAGCACCATGAATGCACTCAGCATTGATGATCTGTATGCTTAACAGTGAGTATGGTGGTACTAGCGATGTAACTCAGCAGGTAGAATGCCAGCCTGGCGTACCGAAGGACCCAGGTTCGATTCCCCAGGAATCAGGAAGCTGAGGTATTCGAGATCATCCACAGCCTCAACCTGCTCGTGACCCACCTGGCTGTGTGAGACCTTGTCACGAAATGAAATAAAACAAAACAAAGCAACACAGTAACGGAAAACGAGATCACTGCTCCCTCGGAATGGAGAGGATGGCTCGGAGGGTGAAAACACATGCTGCGCAAACCTGACAGCCTCTTCTGATCACCAGAACCCATGCAAAAAGCCAGACGGACTGGCACACATTTGTAATCCCACACCAGGATGAGATAGGAGATGGAAACAAGGAAACTGCCCAGAAGTTCACCGGTCAGCTAGCTGAGACTATTCACCATGGCAGAAACAAGAAAGACCCTGTATCCGCGAGGTTGGGAAGAATAAATTCCTCAGAGTTGTTCTCTGCCCTCCACACTGGCACCGTGGCATGCCTCCAGTACGGAATAAAACAAGAACATGCACACATACACAAATACATAAGCAAACGTTTCTGTGACAGGGTCTCAACTCTGTAGCCCTGGCTTTCCTGGAACCCACTGTGTAGATAGGGCTAAAGATTTTTCTGATCTGAATGTACATTCTCTCTCTCTCTCTCTCTCTCTCTCTCTCTCTCTCTCTCTCTCTCTCTCTCTC
>NW_004949206.1:325754-344442 GCF_000317375.1 Microtus ochrogaster
TCTCTCTGTGTGTGTGTGTGTGTGTGTGTGTGGTGTGCATGCACGTGTGTGAAGGTCAGCAGTCAACGTTGGGTGTCTTCCTCAATCACTCACCATCTTATTCTTTGAAGCAGAGCCTCTTCCTGCACCAGAAATTCAGCAACTGAGCTAGGCTGTCTGGCCAACAGACCTCTGGACCCTCCTATCTCTGCCTCCCTGATGCTGGGATTATAGTGCTATGGTCATCGGTGCCAGGGATCTGAACCCAGGTCCTAGTGCTTGTATAACAAACACTTAAACAATTGAGCCATCTCTCCAGCCATAGGTGTGCTGATGGAGAGAATTTACCATGTCTCAGGTTCCCACCTCAGAATGGTAGGAGTCACATAAGACTGGTCACTAAACCGCACTAAAGGCTGGGCACATATAGTTCAGTTGGCAGAGTGAGAACAAAGCCCTAGGTTCCACATGCAGCACTGTATAAACCAAGTGTGTTAAACATGCCAGCACTCAAGAAGTGCAGACAAATGATCAAGAGTTCAACTCATCCTTTGATACATACCAAGTTCAAGGCCAGCCTGGAATATTGTAATGTTACTAATTATCAACTGGGTGCCTAGAAGGCAAGCCTCTGGGCATAGCTGTGAGGGTTTGTCTAGATTAAGGTTAGCCTCCAAGTATGTCTGGGATTGGAGAGATGGCTCAGAGGTTAAGAGCACTAGCTGCTCTTCCAGAGGTCCTTAGTTCAATTCCCAACAACCATCTATAACAGATCTGGTACCCTCTTGTGGTCTTCAGGCAGAACATTGTACAGATAATAAATAAATTATAAATAAGTAATAATAATAAAAACACCAAAATTGGTTTTGGGTTTTTTGTTTGGTTTTAGTTTTTCAAGACAGGGTTTCACTGTTTAGTTCTGGCTGTCCTAGAACTCACAGAAATCCACCTGCCTCTCCCTCCCGAGTGCTGGGACTAAAGGCATGCACCACCACTGCCTGGCAAATAAATAAATCTTTTTTAAAAAAAAAAGTTTATTTGTGAGGAATTTCTGAATTAAACTAATATAGGAAGACTTATCTAATTGTGGATAGGACCACTCCCTGAGCAAGAGATTCTGAACTACATAAAGTGGAGAAGGTAGGACAGCGAGATGACTTGGCAGATAAAGGTACCTTCTGTCAAGCCTGATGACCTGGTTTTGATACCAGGAATCCATGTGGTGAGTGGAGAGAACTGATTCTGACCACAACTTATCCTCTGACATCTGCGCATGCTCCCTGCTGTAAACTCCCCTCCACCCAAATGTAAATAAATAGGCAGGCAGACATATGCAATTAAAGAAAAGAGAGAGAGCTGGGCACTGGGCATCGCCCTCTGCTCCTGACTTTGGCTGTCATGTGATTGGCTGCTTCGAGTTCTTGCTGCCCTGACTCCCTGCACCCACAATGATGATGGACTGTAGCCCGTAAATGAGGCAAATGCGCACCCCTTAAGTTGATCTTGTTGAGTATTTTATCACAGTAAATGGAAAGCAAAGTGAATAGACACTTGAGACTCTGCCTCAAAAGGGGTGAGGGGTGGGGAGGGAGTGAACAAGATGGCTTGGTGTAAAGACACTTTCCACCAAGCCTGTTGATCTGAATCTGATACCCAGGTCTCCCACGGGAGGAGAGAACTGGCTCCTACAATTGTCCTGACACTCACACTCGAAGACTAAAGAATCTGACACACTGTAACAGTACCCTCTCGGCTAGCCATGTGCCCACCGCTGCTGAGCATTTGACAGAGCGTTCGATAACTTGCTCAGTGCTCAGTACAACCCTCTAAAGTACACAGTGACAGGACCCCTACTTTACAAACCAGGAAACAGGCACAGAGTGCAGAGGAAGCGGCCTGCCCCACACAGATGCACACAGAAGGAGAGGGTTCAGCCACAGCCAGGGTTTGGAGGTCACAGAGCTCCGGGTCTGAGCCAGCTTCTCTGGACTCCCATCCCAGAGTCCCAGCACCGCAGCTTTTAGGAAACAGAACACCCCTGAGTCTCAGTCTCCTCGCTGAGAAATGAAGACAAGGCTGTGGCTCTATAAGGTTCTGGTGAGGTTTCAAAGAAGTGAAGCACAGATCCTGTGATGGTTACCACACAGACCAACTTCGAGGCTCGGAGCCAGGAGGCTAAGAACTTGTACTTTTTGTTTGTTTGGGTTTTTGTTGTTATTGTTGTTTTTGTTTTTCGAGACAGGGTTTCTCTACATAGCCCTGGTTGTCCTGGAACTAGCTCTGTAGACCAGACTAGCATAGAACTCATGGATACCCGCCTGCCTCTGCCTCCCGGGGGCTGGAACTAAAGGCGTGCGCATCACCGCCCAGCGATTTATTTTATTTTTAATTGGGGATTCGCAGGTATGTGCACATGAGTACTGGTGCCCCTGAAAGCCAGAAGAGGACATCAGATCCCTTCTGCACTGTAGTTACGGTCAGTCATGAGCCACCTGGCAAGGCTTCTGGGACCTGAACTCTGGTCTTCTGAAAGAGCAGCAAGTGCTTTTAACTGCTGAGTTGTCTTTCCAATCCTGGGCTAGACAGGAGCTGTTTATGTACAGGGATGGCCCCGAAGCTCTACAACTCTTTCCCCAAGCCCAGGATCTGCCTAATAGACAAGGATGTGATGGTTAGGTGGCAGCAGATAGCCGTGGACAGGACACGTGAAAACCACGTCCAGCACACAGCATC
The DNA here is from genome assembly GCF_000317375.1 of Microtus ochrogaster. Classification (NCBI taxonomy): domain Eukaryota; kingdom Metazoa; phylum Chordata; class Mammalia; order Rodentia; family Cricetidae; genus Microtus; species Microtus ochrogaster. The sequence continues at coordinate 328,467 of NW_004949206.1, forward strand.
CTTCACATGCCTCACACTGAGGGTGCCCCAGCCTGAGTCACTTTCCCTTCTCGGGCCTCCAGCTTGCTGCTTTGACAAACAGGAGCCATAATAATACCTTCCCTGTGGCACAATTGCAAGGACTCAAGGAGGTAATAAGGCAGGCAAACTGCTGAACACAGGCATTTGCAGAGTCTGCAGCAATAAATGGGGCCGTGGGTCCAGACTGTTGAATCCTCAGGGAGGAGCTGCCGGCTTAGCTCAGAGTTCTCAGAAAGGGGCTGGAACACAACTGTCCAGTGTGGGTAGCACCACCCCAATACAGCAGCAGACATGGGCTATGAGGGGGACATCCACTAAACTTTCATAATAAGAGGAAGTGAGAGTGTTGCGGGAGGGGGAGGAGTAAGGTTCACATTGATCATATGCGATATTTTGGTCACATTTGCTTAAATACTAAGTTCACCTGTTTTTGGATTTTACTGCTGGGAATACAACCAAACTGAAATACCAAAGGGCCCTACTGGTAGATTCTAGGCAAGCACTCTACCACCAAGCCCCACTCAGAACCTCTAACTGAAGGAGTCTAGGCAGCCACTTTACCACTGAACTACACCACTAGGCCCCTGGCTAATAAAGCCTAGACAAGTGCTCTAACACTGGCCCACCTTACCCCACCCAATAGCCAATCCCTTGGTGGATTCTATGCAGGTATTTTACTACTGAACCTTGCCCTTAAGCCCTGGGGGGGAGGGATCTAGGCAGGTGCTCTGCGCTGACGCACACTCCCAGACCCTGGCAAGAAAGTCCTCTACTTCTGAGCCACACCCCAGCCCTTATCTGTCCCTTCTTGTTTGTTTTAATGTATCTATTAGAAAAAAGAAATTCTATATAGTATTTATATTATGTTTCTGTTGGGCAGTGCTGGGTGCTTAGGGAGGAAAGATTCTGGATACTTGTGATACTAATAAGAAGAAAACAGTAATAAGTAGACCAGTACATGCAGCACCTGCTAGCCTACTAAGTGCTTTACTTTTATTAATGCAGACTTTCCCAATCTTGTGAATAAGATATTATATATGGGGGGCTGGAGAGATGGCTCAGAGGTTAAGAGCACTGGCTGTTCTTCCAGAGGTCCTGAGTTCAATTCCCAGCAACCACACGGTGGCTCACAACCATCTGTAATAGGGTCTGACTCTTCTGGTGTGTGGGTATACATGCAAAGCATTTATACATAAAATATAAATTAAAAAATTTTAAAAGGGCATTATCACGATCCTCCTTTTGTAATAATGGAAATGAAACTGGGAAAGTTAAAATATGCAGACAGTCCATGGCCACACTGCTCTCAGTGGCAGACAAAAAGTGTCTTGTTTTATGGTTTATGTCTCAAGGCAAAATTCTATACCATTTCAAATACCACAAAGGAAGATGAGAATGAGTCCCACAAGTGCCAGACCAACTGAAGGTTCACCTTCTGCACACCTGAATACCCAGTGGGCTGGAAGTTGGTAGTTTTGCTGCTTTGTTCCGGACCTAAATTTTAATCCAGTTGCTACAGTGTGTTGTTAACTGTGTGACTCTGGGCAAGACACTGTGCATCTCTGAGCCAGTGCTTTCTCTTGCGGGGGTGGGGAGAGGGACGATAATAGTAGCTCTTTAGCAGGGTTATTTGAGCACCACATGAATGGCCACTACAGTAACAGTCAAGTGAGCCTTCACAAGCTAGCTCCGTGACACACTAACCTCCTTTGGCTTACAGCACACCCATCAGGTTTAACCCAACATCTGACCCTTCCTCCTGTGTCCTGTGAAGCACTTCTCCAGCTCCCTCATTCATTAACCCTTTGTGAGAGTTGGTTTTACCATCTGAGAGTCACAACAAGGGACTGTTTAGTTCAGGGTGGCCTCTGGGAGCATCTGTGGAGAAACGGCTTGTTTCTTTAATTGAGGTGGCAAGATGTGCCCACTGTGGATGGTCCCATTCCCTGGACTTGGGGGTCCTGGACTGTATGAGAGAAAATGGGGAGAACTAGTATGCAAGCAAGCACCAATGCATGCATGCATTTCTCTCAGCTCTTGACTATGGATGCAATGTGACAAGCTATCTGAAGTGACTGCCTGATTGCCCCCCAACAATCCACTGTAACCTGCTCCAAGTGTGGGAGAGCAGACCCTGAGGGCATGGAAGCAGAATTGGCCCTGCCTCTTGCTCATCACTGCAAGGGGTGACTTAGCCAGGAGCAGTGATGGTGAGGATGGGGGAGAGCTGGCAGACTGGCCAACCCTGCAACTACCCGAGCCAAGAACCAGGGTTATGAGTTGGTCCACCCCAACATCCACCCCATCCATGATCTGTGGGAGTACATGGAGGGGCCAGTCCTGCAGACCCAAAGCTGCAGAATCTCCACAACACATGGCAACAACAGGATATCCTAGAGGAGTCCCAGTGAGGGCCCAGCATAGATAGTATAGCAAAAGCTAGAGACCTCCAACCCCACCAATGACTCTTTACAATGAACATTTGCAAGTAAAAATACATGGACTAAAGGGTTACTGTGTCACACACAGCTCCCATGATAGGATTTTTCCTTTTGTCCATTTTTTTTCTTTTCTCTTTTCTTTTTTTCCTCTGAAATTTTATTTTATTCGGGTGGAGGGAGTTGCAGGGGCAGTGGATAAGAAGGAATGGGGAGATGAACGGGATCCAAATGCATGATGTGAAAGACACAAAGAATAAATAAAAAGAGCAGGGCTCTGGTGACGCACGCCTGTAATTCTGGCACTTGGGAGGCAGAAGCAGGTGGATCTCTGTGAGTTCGAGGCTAGCCTGTTCTACAGAGCTAGTTCCAGGACAGCTAGTTAAACAGAGAAATCCTGTCTCAAAAAAAAATAGATAAATAGTTTTCTTAAAAAGATGGAAAAGACCCTTTTTCCTTTAAGTTATTTTTTGGCAGAATATTTATCATAACAACAGAAATGAAATTAGAACACTTTTTTTTTTTTTTTGGTTTTTCGAGACAGGGTTTCTCTGTGGTTTTGGAGCCTATCCTGGAACTAGCTCTTGTAGACCAGGCTGGTTTCGAACTCACAGAGATCTGCCTGCATCTGCCTCCCGAGTGCTGGGATTAAAGGCGTGTGCCACCACCACCTAGCTTAGAACACATTTTGACTGTCTTTTTTTTTTAGATTTTTTTTTTTTTCCTTTTGAGACAAGGTCTTGCTATGTAGCCCAGGCCCATCTGGAGCATGGATCTTGCCTTGGAGATCCTGCCTCCAGAATGCTGGGATTGTAGAAGTGGGCCACCATGCCTGGCTTCAAATGTTTTTGGTTTGATTTTTCTTATGCTTGTTTAAATGTCATTCTATTGTATGCTATTTCCTTTGAGAAAGAGCCTCTTGCTAGAGGCTAGGTTGACCAGCAAGCCCCAGAAAAGCATTTCTGCCATGTCTGACTTTTGGTATTTTTTTGGGTGTCGGGTCCCTAGAAATTGGAGTTATAGACAGTTGGGAGCTGCTATGCAGGTGTTGGGAACTGAACCCAGGTCATCTGAAAGAGTAGTCAGGGCTCTTAACCACTGAGCTATTTCTTCAGCCTCCCTATCTAGTTCTTTATGCAAATTCTGGGAATTGAACTCAGGTCCTTGTATTTGCAAAGAAAGCACTTTATGAACTTAGTCATTTGTTGTGTTTCTTCCTTTTCTCTTCGGTGACTCTGGTCCACACACGCACTGATGCTCATCACATAGACTTTTCCAGCCAGGCTGCTGACTCCAGTCTCCCAGAGCACGTCTCTAACAGGTCAGAACAAGAGGAGGAAAGGACAACGAGCAGACCAGACCTAACTGAGAATGGTTTCTTTACTTTGTAAAGTATCAAGAAGAGTGATTTCCTGGTATCTCAAGTGGCATGAAACTCAGCCAGATCTTTTGATACAAACCTTTTATTACATCTACTTGGGAAGCTGAGGCAGAAGGGTTGCAAGTTCAAGGCCAACCTGGGAAACTCAGTGAGACTGTATAAAAATAAAAAGAAAGCCGAGGGTACAGCTAAGGGATCGAATGCCTTCCTAGCACACATGCGGCCCTGGATTCAATCTATTAGGGGAAAAGCCTAGGTGTGGCTGTTCATACCTGTGACCTCAGTACTGAGGCTGCTTGCTGAGGCAGGAGAACTGCTGTGAACTGAAGGCTAGCCTGAGCTGCATCTCATAGCCTTGTTGCAAAAGCCAAACCTTTAAGCTAGATATGGGGAGTCGTGCTATATAATCCAGCCACGTTAGAGACAGAGACAAAGGGGTCTTGTCTGGGCTGATGAAATGGCTCACTGGGTAAAGGTGCTTGCTGTCCAATCTGATGGCCTGAGCTCCACCCTGGAACTCTCACGGTAGGAAGAGAAGAGAAAATTAGCTGCTGTGAGTTATCTGCTGACTTCAACCAATGCGACCATGGCAGGCATGTGTGTGCACCCCTCCACAATCATAACTAAGTATAATACAACACAAATAAAATTTAAAGAGACTGTACAGACTTCCTGTTTAAAAACAAAGTCCAACCTTGGCTACATAGCAAGTTAGAAGTCAGCCTAGGCTACGTGAGACCCTTTCTCAAAAACCCAAACCAAAACACACAGAAAGAAGAGATAGAGGTGGAGGAAGGAGGAGGAGAAAAGAAGGAAGGGAGAGAAAGAGGGAAGAAGGGGGTGAACGGAAGAACAAAGCAGAGGACAAGAAATTCAAACGCCGACGTCCACCAAGGATACTCAGCTAGATGGCGGCCACACTCGGGGGGAGAATGGATGTTTTCACTAGAAGTGGCAACACTGACCGCGTGCTCCACAAAGCCAGAAATAATTACCCCTCTGCATGCTGTTAGCCCTTCAGAGAATGCCGCTTCTCCCATCACTGGCATTATTTCTTAGCAAGCATTCTAAAGCTGACACGTTCACAACTGAGCCAGTGATATCCCTCCTTAATAATGAGAGAAATAAGAGAAAATAAAGGAATTTAAACAAAATGCCCTGTTCTTCCTTCTCATGAACAGATCCCCCATTGTCAAGTGGCTCTGACCAAAACTTCCTCATCACGTGGGATTTCTCACCTGAGGTGATTTTTTTTTTAATCCCTCAGGGGAAGGTAGATAATGTATGGAGACAATTTACAATTTTGGTTGTCACAACTGTTGGGGGTGGGCGAGACTAGACAGGGAATAGAGAAGCAGATCAACATCCTACAATGCTCAGCTCAGCCCCCGCCACACAGCATCCTCAGTCCCAAAATGTCACCAGGGTGGAGGTTCAGAAGCCCCGCCTCCAAGACACCCCTCACCCGTCTCTCCATCTCAGATCCCACAGTTGCTCCATCAGCAACGCCTTCCCACGGGGAACTTTGGAATATACTATGAATTCAAACCACGGCTCCCACAGTCTCCCTTTCCACCCTCCCCTGAGCCATTTCTCAACATAGCAGCAAGAGCCATCCTGCTAGAACTTAAGCCAACTCCTGTGGCTTCTCTACTCCAGAGATTCCGATGGCTCCCATCTCTGGGCAAAAGCTGGATCTTCTGTGGGATACATATGAGCCTGTGATGTCAAGAGCTTATTATCTCTCTGACCATGCATTGCTCCCTCCCTACTGTCTGCCAGTCACACTGATCTCCCGCTGGCGGCCAACACAGATTCATGGTCACCTCAGAGGCTTTGCAGCCCCTATTTCCACAGCCCATACATCCATGCGTCTCCAACCTCACTTTCTCAGGCCACCAACCAATGTCAACTGCTGTATGAAACAAACGCCTCCCATCCTTCTCAATTAACTCACATGCATAACCCTGATATGGCCCCTCTCTCCATTTCTGCTTTCTCTCTATTGTTCCCATTAGACTTTCTCCTTTCAGATCAGAAGATATTTAAAGTCAGAGATTTGTATGTGGTTTCTGTCCCTTATTGCTCTTGATTCAACAAGGAGAACCTGGGGATCATGAAGATGGCTGACGGACAACCTACATTCAATTCCATGAACTTACATGGTGGAAGGAGAAAAATGACCCCCACAGGCTCTCCTCTGACTCTACCTACACACCAAAACACACATTCAAACCATACAAAATTGAAAGGTACAGAATTTGCTACACAGTTTAAAGTCAATTTAAAAAGATGGATGGATGAACACACAGATAAATGAGTGATTGAGTGAATGAATGAATGAAATATATTTCAAGGAGGGTTCCGGTGCAAACTCCCATATACGGCTCTGTACTTCAGCCCTGGTGAGGCCGAAGAGTGGACATTAGTGACATATCCCGTAGGGTGGGGGTACCAGAGAAGAGGAGGGACATGGGATGACAGTGAGCAGAGGTGACTATGACATCTGATTGACTCCATAACCAGATCTAAAGAAAGTGTCTGTTACTCAAATGGGGCCAGTAGGGGTCAGTTCTGAACACCAGATCTTCTGTGATAGCTTGCTGGAAGCCAGAGGTCAGATCTTTAGGGAGCAGTCTCCCTGCTTTGAAACGCTGGTGACTGACTTTGGTTTCCAGTATGAAACATTCCACGGACTCTTCTTCAAAGCCCACCCATTCTTCACTTGAGGCGAGTGATTTGACAAGACAGAGGAGTCAGGGGCAATAGAAAAAATAAGACAGACAGAAAGTTAAAGTGTAAAAACTTCAGCTCTTGGTGGTAAAGGAGGAACTTCGGGGTTGCTGGTCCATCCTCAGTGCCACAGATGAGGGTGAGAAGGCTCAGAAAGGTGGAAGGACAGGGGTCACATGGTAAAGCACCCCGAGTCTTGCTTCACAGCCTCTATATGCATGACAGATATACAGGAAATTTGCATGAAAGAATTACTAACATGGAGGATGGGATAGAGAAGGAGCGAAGAGAAAGATAGCAGGTCTCCTGGACAAGAAGGGTCCGGAAGGAGATAGGTTTGAACCTGAAAGCAGCACCCAAAAACAGAAAATACTTGGAGGGGGAGTGGAGAAACAAGGGGTCAGAGAAGAGGAAGCATCCCAGGAGTCCGCTAGAAAGGCATGAGGCTGTGGAGATGGAGCAGAACTGTCCAAATAAGAACTAGAAAGACCAGGATGTGAGCTTGGGAGAAGTTCTGATGGGGAAAGGTGCTAACCGGTGCAGATGAAGAGAAGACGGCCTCCAGCAGGGAGAGAGAGCAAGAGACACCAGAGGAGGTCAGAAGGCATAGCTTTGTTTCAATTCTGGAAGCCAACAGGAGAGGAAAGATGTGAGGAGGGGACGAGAATTGGCAGGGCAGGTGAGATGGCCTGTGTGTGAAGCTGCTTGCTGCTGAGTGGAACAGCCTGGACCCACACAGTGGGAGGAGATTATCAACTCCTTCAAGTTGCCTTTGCCTTCCACATTCACACTGGAACTAGCACTCACTAGATAGATACATAGATAGATGGATACGTAGATAGATGGATAGATAGATAGATAGATAAATAGATAGATAGATAGATAGATAGATAGATAGATAGATAGATAGATAGATAGATAGATAGAGATACATAGCTAGATAGATACATAGCTAGATGGATACATAGATAGATGGATACATAGATAGATGGATACATAGATAGATGGATACATAGATAGACGGATACATAGATAGATACATAGATAGATACATAGACAGACAGGATAAAAAAAAATTTAAGGAGGCCAAAGAAATGGTTCAGCAGTAAAGAGTACTCCCTGCTCTCCCAAAAGACCAGAGTCCAGTTCCCAGCACCCATATCGCACAGCTTAACAAGGTTTTAATAACTAACTCCAGGGGATCAGAGACTCTGTTCAAGCTTGCATGGGTATTTGAACACATGCACGTATTTAAAACACTGACACACAGAAATACGTGTACAGTAATTTCACACGGCTCACAACCATCTGTAACTCCAGTTCCAGAGGACCCAGCACCCTCTTTCCGACCCCAAAGGTTACGGAGCATGCCCGTGGTACATAGTCGAATCTATAGGCGACGCATCCATCCACATCATCCAATAAAATAAGAGAAGCACAGAAGAAGGGTTGGGAGGTAGGGCAGAGGAACGCGTGGAATCACAGAGGCTCCAGCAGGGAAGCACACCCCTGGAGACCTTGAGATGGAGACTCAGAACACATTAGCCGTCAATTTGCTGGAGGCACAGGCTTCAGTGGAGGTGGCCAGCCAGGGCCTTCCTGCACCCTACCTTCCAGGCAGCATATCCGCCAGAGGCCTGAGTGTGTAAGGCCCCCAGGGTCCTTCTTCTCCGAGGAGCCGCTGCCCCCACGGTGGGGTGGTCCATCATCACCTGCGGTGAGGTTGGTGGTGTTGCAGATGAGAGCCCGTGTGTAGAGCCAGTAGTCAGTGCTGATGGCGATGGTCATGAGTCCAAAGGCTGCAAACGCGCCTACGGTGGTCAGCAATACCTGAACGCCCTTTTCGCACCACAAACCCCTCTCTTCATTCCAACGTTTCAATGACTCCAGTTTGACCACAGGCAGCCGGGGGGCCGTGGGCCACCACCGGGGCAGCGGAGGTGGGGCCGTGCCGGCGGCTGGGGGGGTCACAACACAGGCAGAAGTGGGGGGCCTCGAGGGGCCAGAGGGGATGGAGGCAGCAAGCAGGTGGCTGCGGAGGCGGAGGTCAGAGTGAAGCCATGGTCTCCAGCTGGTGGAGGCAAGAGAGAGAGTTCTGTTGAAATGGTCTCTTTTTGCTCAAAACTGCTCTCCTGTTAATTGTTAATGTCTTTTTTTCTAACTTTCTTTCTTTTTGTTTTTGTGTGAGTTTTTTTTCTTTTCTTTTCTGATTTTTTTAGACAGGATTTCTCTGTGTAGCTTTGGACCCTGTCCTAACACTTACTCTGTAGACCAGGTTGGCCTTGAACTCACAGAGATCTGCCTGCCTGTCTGCCTCTGCCTCCCTGGGTGCTAGGATTAAAGGCCTGCGCTACCATCACCCGACCTTTCCTGCTCATTTCTACTGAAAGATTGTACTTTATCAGCCCATATACTCAGAGGTCATGACCCAGCCCCCTTGATCCCTCTCCTGTGATCCCCAATGCCCTCTTACGAACCCAAACCTTGATTCAAAGTCCACTGTTAGCTCCTCCTAAGGAGGTCCCTGCGTCTCTCACTGCTTAATTCCCCTGACCCCCATTACCAGCCTTTCCACATACAGTAACACACATAAACACACACACACACACACACACACGCACACACACAGGCTCTAGGGCACTGCTGAGGAAAAGCCTGTTCATACTTCTCCAATTTTGCCTCTGGCTTCTCTCCAATTTAGAAACCACACTCTCAGATGCAGATGTACCCGGTAGGTGTTGGCCTAACCTGCATAAAGCCCTGGGTTTGATAGCAACCACAACATCAACAGGACAGGGTGGCATATGCCTGTAATCCCAGCACTCAGAAGGTAGAGGCAGGAGGATCAGCTCAAGGATGTCCTTGGCTACACTGCAAGTTGGAGGCCAGCCTGGGCTACTTCTAAAGAAAAACAAGCAAAAATTGCCCATTAATTCCATGGTTTGGTTTTGTTTTTCCCCTCCTTGACAGAATGCCTCCCTCCCTGTTTTTGTCACTCAATGACACCTTGCATGTCTCCTATAATTTATTCAGAAAAAAATGAATCCCTCAGTCTCTCCTTAGCTTAAAACAAGCCTCACTTAAAACAAGTGACCCTCACTATTCACAGATGTACAGTATCTGCTCAGTGGCACTGAGGCTTCCTCGGTTTCCTCTCTATAGGCCCTTGCGTCTTAGGACTGGCTTTACCACCTTGGATACATCTTCGAAGTAACAGAAGATTAAATAAAAATTCTGATACTGGACTCCTACCTGAGAAATCCCAAATTAATGGGTCTGAAATGTGGTCAAGCACCTAGGGCTGTTCAAAAGCTCCCTGGGGAATTCCCAGATCCCCTAGGTTTGCAAGACTACACCCCAATCCCTACCACTGGGACTCTCCCAGCCCCTCCTGTCCCTGGTGGGTCATTCATCCATCTCCCTTCCAACCCCAGAGGCCTGCTATGTTTTGGACTCAAAACTCCACCTCTGTCTTGCTTTCCAGTGTTTGGAACCTTGTCTCCGTTCTCCCTACAACTCACACAAACTCATCTTTCCCGTCGCTTTCTCCTCCATTAAGAAAAATTTGCTCTGTGAGCTTCACAAGGTTTCCTACTCACAACCTTTGCTTTCTCCAGACCCCAATTCCCTCCCATTCAGAAATGTTCTAATATCAAAACTGTCCCAAAATATAATCGCCTTCCCCTGTTCTGCCCAGCAAGCCTTGGCTCTTGCCTTCAGCAGAGACATCTGGCTACAGCTTCAGTAGGCTACCAATTCTAGATCTTCCCAGGTGACTCTGAACCCCACACTCGAACAGATTAGAACTTGTCGTCCCCGACTTTTGTTTTAACATCGTAGAGAATCCTCTTCCCTTTTACCTATTTCCTCCACACACCACAGCTTTCAGCATCTGTCTCACAGAGGAAAATCCCCTCCTCAGGCCCCGCAGATTCTCTGGAACACCCCAGTCTTTCCTCGTAACAGTCTCACCTGTGCAGAAACTTGGCCCCATCATCTCCAAAAACACACACACACACAAAAGAAAGCAAGCTACGAAACTCCAACTCCCAGTTCCAGACAGTTTGCTCCCTGTCCATTCATTTCTCCCTTCTATGAGATCCCCACCGCTGTGCCTCTTCCTGGCTGTGTTGCCCTCACCTGTTTCAACCTCTTCCCCTGACTTCTTTCCCAAATCCCAGTGAAGAAGGAGTCTGGAAGCCCCGAGGATGAGAGGCACCAACTAGAAACCCCAGGTCCCAGTACAGGGTGACCTTGGCCTCCCAGTTTCCTCTCTGGCGCTCCACCACCCCCACCAGCTGGCCCTGGACTGGGTCTGCTCCCAGGAGGGGCTGTAGAGAAAGGTTGTCTATGGGGGGTGTCTCCATGGCAACGGGCCTAGTCCCCACACGTGTGTTCCTGCCTACACACACACACACACACACACACACACACACACACACACACAACATCACACACGGCCCCTTCCTGGGCCCATTCCCAGCTTTCCCGTTTTTTCCAGGTTGGTCCCTAACCCAGACGGAGTTTCCCTCTTCCTGCCTCTGGACATGCCTGTGCCCCTCACCACTACCACAGCAGCCTCCTCCACTGTCTTAACAAATTGCTGCTTCCACGGACATGAGCTCTAACCCCAACATGTACCTTATTCCCAAACCTCGTGGGCCCTACAACCAGGATAAGGGGAAAGGGACTAGGAGGGACTTTCTCCATCCATAAAGATTTTAAGAGCTTTTCATTTTTGTCAATTTGAGAGACAATCTGTTTGGCTTTGGGGACTCTTCATTGAGTCTATCTGCAATGGAGAAAGGAATAGGGGACCCCCAATTATAAAGATTCTGGATAAAAGAGGGGGGTCACAGTCCTTCGTTTGAGAGACTAGGTGTTTTTCCTCCCAGAATTAGGGGGATTCATGGAACCTTAAATCTACTCCCACCCACCTCCGATTAATAAAAAGATCTCTCACCTCAGTTAACGGTAGATCAACTCTCCGATGCACTGGGGAGGGACGTCCAGCCCCTGCTGCCAGCACACCCCCAGAAACACCTCTGGGCTCCCAATTCTCGCTGCTTCCCCCTCCCCCAGCAGCAAGGGACCCAGGCGTCCGACCTGGTTGAGGGGATGGAGATGAGGAGGCGTATGAAGAATGGGGGTGTAGAGTGAGGGGGAGGGGAGCTGGGGGTAGCTTGGAGCTTGGGCCGTCAGGATGAGAGGGTCGGGCTTTAAAAAAAAAGGTGAGGAGACAATTTGGTTCTCGTGTCGCTGGGTAAAGTGCGGAGCTGGAAGAGAGAAGGAGGGAGGAGGGAGGGAGGGGGAGGGGAGCTGCTGAAGGATGGGGGAGCCTCCGAGAGGAGAGGGATTGGGGGGGAAGGGAAGTGGTTGGGGAGCGGGGTCTGAGTGGCAGGAGGAAGCTGAGGAAGAAGAGGGATAGATTCAGAGAGGAAGGGAGACAGAGAGAGACAAGGAGAATCGGAAAGAGAGAGAGACCCAGAGACTGAGAACAGAGGTGGGGGAGGGAAGAATTTGGGGGAGGCAGTGACTGGTAGCAGAAGGAAGTTGAGGAGACACACACAGAGAGAAATATCCAGAGAGAGAAGGGGACAGAAGCAGGACGAGAAGCGAGGGAGACATAGAAGGGTAGGGGGAGGCTGGGGGAGGGTGTGGGGGAGAGCGAAGAAGAGGGGGTCGGGGTCTGGGAAACAGAAGGGAATAGGAGTAAGAAATAGTCCATCCAGAGAAGAGGGAGGAGAGACGGTGGGAAGAGAGAGACTGCGAGGATGGGAAGGAAAAGAAACTGAGGAAGGGGTGAGAAAGAAATTGGGGATGGGGGCAAGGAAGAGAGTGAGGGAGAGACACAGAGAGAGAGACGGGGAGAGAGAGACAGCGAGACAGAGAGACAGAGAGACAGAGAGACTGATTATGGGAAAGGGGACCAGCTCAGATGCACTGAGGAAGGCCGAAATAGAGGGCACCTCTGCCCTCTCCCACCCGCACCCCCATCCCCCTGATCCCTACCCCCACCCCCATTTCAAAGCCATCACCCCCACCCCCACTAGCCTCCATCTCTTCAGCATGGCTTGCCGCCGCCACCGCCTCTTCCTGTTGTCATAGCAACAGGATCCAGGCGCCCAGCCAAGGTTGGCAGCGGCGGCCGGAAATGAGGGGAGGGCCTTTTAAAAAAGACCCCAGGAATGTTCTCCCCTCTTTCTCCTAAAAAAATCAAGGGAAAGCTCAACTTCTCAGGGTCCTTTTTTTCTCTTTCCCCAAGTAACGGGGCCAAAGATTTCTTCTAAATGAACCATAATTCATTTACAAGCATAGCGAGCATTTTGAGTTTTCTCAACAATTTTCTTTTTCTTGGTACCCTCTGCTCCTACCGTAGTTTAACCCTGATGGAAAAGGAGGATGCCGTTCGGTTCCCATCGAGACCAGAATCAGGTTAAGGAGCAAAGAGGAGAAATAAAGGTATCCAGGACCGGGCTGGAGAGCTAGGCAACAGTTTTGAACATAGGTGTCACTTCTAGAACTAACCAGTGAGTATGGGTTGGACCAATTTGAAGCAGAAAATTGATGATTATAGCTTTGGTCTTGGTCTGAATTTCAGAGATGACCCTTTGCTTCTGGGTGACCTTGGACCAAACATTTCCTGTCCTAAACTTAGCCATTCTAGGGACCAAAGTTATCTTCAGATAAAATGAGAACAACATGAAAAGTCACTTTACACATTTTTTTTAAGAACGGTGCAAATTGAGCCAGATGTGGTGGTCACATCTGGGGTCCCAGGGAGGTAGAGACAGGAGGATAGGGAGTTCAAGGTTGTCCTTTACAACACAGGGAGTTTGAGGTCAGTCTGAGCTACATGGTGGAGGTGAACCACAAAAATCTTAAGAACTAGCCAGGGGTTGTCTCTGTGTTGGGCTAGACAGCTTATGGACTACTTTATCTCATGAAATTCTTATAAAATCGTTGCTAAAGTGGGCAAGTTGAGACTCTTGAGATGTGAGGCCGTTCATTCAAAATCACCCAGGGGTTGCAGGCAGAGCTGGGTTGAAGAAGACCCTTTGTGGAGAGAGACCAGCAATGGGTAAGTTTCAGAAACTTTTCTTTAGTGTGTGGGTATGCGTGTGTGTGGTGTGCGTGTGAGTGAGGAAGGGTGTGTGCCATGGCTTGCGTGTGAAGGTCAGGGGACAACATGCAAGGTTGACCCTCCCCTGATACGGCAGGGGTCCTGGAGGTGAAACTAAGGTGGTCAGGTTTGCATGGCAGATGCTTAGATGAGCCGAGCCATCTCGCTGACATTTAAACATACCTTTGCCAGGGCATTTCTCCATCTTGGGGACTCATGGAGGACACCTATGTTCCTCTCTCCATCATTTACCTGATTTTGTATCTCTGGGTACCCAGTTTCTCAAAAAATTCCACTAGTTTTCCTTTCTCTTAATTTCCTGTTTCTGTTTTGTTGTTTCTCTTCAGTTTTTTAAGACAATGTCTCAGTTTGTAGGTCAGGCTGGCCTGGGACTCATCCTATAGCTCAGACTGGGCTCAAACTCAAGACAATCCTCCTGTCTCGGTTTTGACAAGTATGCATCAGGACACCAACTTTCCTTGGCATTGTTTTATCTCAGTTCATTTCATCCCCACCATGCCCCCTGAGGGACTAGAGTTTGGAAAAACATCCTAACGCCTCTGGTTTAGAAGCAAATAAAAATAACCCCTAAGGGAAGGAAGGGACCTGGAATCCACTTGTCAGTTATGGGTATATTTTTTCATCATCTTTTGCCAGGGAGAGGAATATAACAGATACAACAATGACAACCAATATAAATTGAATGTTTAATTTGCAGACTCAGTACCTTACTGAGGCATCGGCTCAGTCTTTTCGAGAAACAATTCAGAGGTTAGCCCCCATTCTGTTTTGTTTTATTATTTTTTGTTGTGTATATGTATATGCATGCATTCGTTTTTACATGTGTATGCTTGTGCGTGTGTGTGTGTGTGCGTGTATGTGTGTGTGTGTGTGTGTGTGTGTGTGTAGAACAGAGGTCAGTGTTAAATACCTTCCTCAATTGTTCCTATCATCCCATCATAATTTTTGAGATGGGGTCTCTCACAGGCCTGGAGCTTGAGGGTTCTGTTAGACTGGCTGGCCAGTAGACCCCAGGCATCTTCCTGTCTCCTCCCCTCTAGAACTGAAATTATAGGCACACTTTGCCACACTTGGATGTTTACGTAGGTGCTAGGAATCTGAACTCCGGTCATCATGCTTTTGCTGCAAGCTTTTCCCTGACTGAGCCACCCCTACAGTTTCTAGTTATTTATGTGTTTTGTTTTATTTTTTTAAAAGACAAGTTCTCATATGTCCCAGACTGGCCAGAAATTCACTCTGCAATCAAAGATGACCTTGAATTTCTTGTCTCTCTCTCCTGAACTTTGAGATTTGGGGTGTGCAACAGCATACCTAGTTTTTAATTGCTAAATTCATTACATTTTATTTTCTGTGCGATTTTGGGTGGTGAGAGGAATATGCAAGACATAGTATTTATGTGCACACCAGATGACAGCCAACGGGCGTTGGTTCTCTCCGCCAGTAAATCCCAGCAATTGAACTCAGATCATCAGGCCTGATGGCGAGCACCTGCTGCCTGGTGAGCCACACAGTCAGTCCATATATACATTGAGAAAAGGTCTTATTATGTAGACCAGACATGCTTTAAACTTACATCAGCCTTCCTTGCTATGGGATGCTTCTCTTTCTTACCTTCAGTTTTTACTTCTATAAAACGGGAGCTAAGCTAGATGTGGTGGTGTATACCTTTAGTCCCAGCACTTGGGAGACCGAGCAAGGAAGGCTGTGACAACCAAAGTCTTCAGAGCTGTCCCAAGACCCTTGAGAGACAAAAATCATCCACAGCTGAGACATGCTCACATAAAATAATTAGACACTGAGAGCTAATTGCCAACTTTATTTTTATTTTAAATTAAAATAAATTTCCTAAACAAATCAGTGTTCCTAGTAACTACTTTTTACAGAAAAGAACCAAATAGTACATGAGGGATTTTAAGAAAAACAGTTCAGCCAATTGTGTCTCAAATTCCGTATTTTCTAGGGAAAGGCTATTAGTAGGGCTTTATTGCTGTTGTTGTTGCTCTAGAGTTCTATATTTTATTTTGTACATATAAATTTCTGGCTTGCATCTATGTATTGCACCACATGTGTGCCTGGTACAGGAGAGGTCAGAAGAGGGAGTCTGACCTCTTGGAATTGGAGGTACAGATGGTTATGAGTCACCATGTGTGTGCTGGGAATTGAACCTGAATTCTCTATAGGAGCAACAAACACTCCAAACCACTGAGCCATCTCTCTGTTTCCATCGTGTGTGTGTGTGTGTGTGTGTGTGTGTGTGTG
>NW_004949206.1:345067-347080 GCF_000317375.1 Microtus ochrogaster
GTAAGACCCTGTCTCAAAGGGGGAAAAAGGTATTTCTTCTCTGACTTTCCTTGACATTTCTAAGTAATGATTACCTTTGGATGTGTCTCATGATGCATTATCTATTGGTTTTTTTTTTTTTGGTTTGTTTGTTTCTCTGATAGATAATGGTTTTACTCACTTTTTTCTCCCTTCAGATATAAATTTTTTATATTGCTAGTTGTTTTCTATATGTTAAATGATACATAATTAGGACATTTACTGTTCTGGGGACCAAAAAGGGCACATATTTATTTATTTATTTATTTGTTTGTTTGTTTGTTTGTTTGTTTGTTTTAATTTATTTATGTGTTTTCGGAAGCTGGTTTTGTTTGTTTTGGTTTGTTTTTTATAAATGGTTTCACATGGCCTAGGTTTCCCTTGAACATTCTCTGTAGGCAAGGATAGCCTTCAACTTGTGATTCTCCTGCCTCCACCTCTCAAGTATTGATTACAGGTGTGCACTACTATACCTGATTTATACAGTGCTGGCTGTGGATTGAACTCATGATTTTGTGCATACACTATGCAAACACTCTCCCTACTGAGCCACATGCCCAGTCCCTATAGTGTCCTTTAAAAAGCGCGCTATCAGGGCTAGAGAGATGTGTTACCAGGTAGACAAATTTGCCATGAAATCCTGATGACCTCAGTTCAACCCTCAGAACCCACATAAAAAGTCAGATGTGGCACATGGCTCACATCTGTAATCCCATCACTCCCACGGTGAAACAGGAGAATTACTCAGAAGTTCATAGACCAGCTGGAATATACAACAAAGGAGACCCTGTCTTAACCACAAGGTGGATGGGCCATCGAAATGGCTCAGTTTGTAAATGCTTTTGCTGCACAAGCCTGACAAACTGAGTTCAAGTCCCAGGACCCAGAGTAGAGGGAAAGAGACAGTTCAGAGCCACCCTCTGACCCCCATATGCACACCCACATTCAGACACCTTCACAAAAAGACTAATAAATTTATAGGGAAAAATAGGAGGGAACCGACTCTCAAAAATGTGTTCTTTAGCCTCCTAACCTCCACTTGCACGCTGTGGTACATTTGTATCTGTAAGCACATATGCACGCTCACACACACACACACACACACACACACACAGCCTACTATAGAGAGAGCCATGGTACAGAGAATTTTGATTGACAGCAAGAGAACAAAGAACTTCTAACTACAGGGCAGTGAATTCTGTACAGCTTTCATGAGTTTGGCCATCTCTCCCAGGCCAAGTTCCAGATAAGAACAAGCCAATCCATGGTTTCAGGTTTGAGAGACCCTGGTCACAGCACCATATATCTTGTTTGACTCTGATCTGCAGAAGCTTCGGGATGATTGGTATGTGTCTGCTATTTTGACAGATGACGAATATGTCCTATAAAGCATCACACTGTGAAGGGCACACACGCTGCTCAGCCACTGTTACTTTAGCACTGCTTTGAAGCCTTCTGTTCCAACAGTCAGGCCTCGCGTAGGTACCCTTCCCTCTCGGTTCCCTTCTACCTGCTCTGCTCTCCCATAGGCTCTGCCCCCAGCCCACACCACTAGCCTCTCCATGTCTTCTTACCGGATCCTGACTGTGCAGCATCATAGCTGGTCCTGTCCTTCTTCCTCTTAGACTCCTCCTTGGCTCCCTGTGCATCCTCAAGAGAAAAGCCAGGCTCCTTAACTGAGTCTTCATGGCAAAAACATGGGCCTCAAGGCAGGATATGCCCTCTGCTGCATCCTTATGATACAGTCGCTCTCCTACCCAGCCCAGCCCACAGAGGTCTGCCCACTCTTTTTGATGTTGTTTGATTTTCAAACAGTGGTTAATTAATTAAAGGTGTGCGTTATGAGCACATGCCGTGTTGCAAGTGTGGAGGTCAGAGGAGAACTTTCAGGAGTCAGGGTTCTCCACAATGTGGGTTCCAAGGAGCAAACTCAGATCGTCAGTATTGGTCGTAAGTCAGTACCTCAACACACTAAGGCCTTCCATCACTTTTTTT
>NW_004949206.1:347860-354217 GCF_000317375.1 Microtus ochrogaster
ACTCAGGACCATGAGGGGTGCACCCACACACTGAGACAATGGGGATGTTCTATCAGGAACTCACCAAGGCCAGCTGGCCTGGGTCTGAAAAGGCATGGGATAAAACCGGACTCGCTGAACATAGCGGACAATGAGGACTACTGAGAACTTAAAGGGAATCTTTTTTTTTAATTAATTTATTTATTTATTAAAGTTTTCTGCCTCCTCCCCGCCACCGCCTCCCATTTCCCTCCCCCTCCCCCGATCAAGTCCCCATCTTAAAGGGAATCTTGAACAAAACTCAGGATGAGCAAAAGTGCTCTTAACCACTGAACTCTCTCTAGCCGCTTCCATCTACTCTTAAAAGACTCAGCCTCAACCGGACATGGTGACACGTGCCTTTAATCCCAACACTCAGTAGGCAGAGGCAAATGAATCCCTGAGTTCAAGGCCAATCTGGTCTACAGAACTAGTTCTGGGACAATCATGGCTTCCCAGAGAAACTCTGTCTCAAAAAATACCAAACAAACAACAAACAAAAAAGATTCACCCTTATCCTTGCTGTGATGGTACACATCTTTAATCCAAAAAATTGGGGGGTTGAGGCATGCATGTGGCTGAGGAATTTAAAGTTAGCATTAGTTGCATAGCAAATTTCAAGTCAGTCTGGACCACATAGACCAGGTGTCTCAAAAACAAACAGGAGTTGGCCAAGTTTCTCAGTGGTAAGAGCACTTACTGCACCGGGCAGTGGTGGCGCACGCCTTTAATCCCAGCACTTGGGTGGCAGAGGCAGGCGGATCTCTGTGAGTTCGAGACCAGCCTGATCTACAGAGTGAGAGTTCCAGGACACACCCAGGGCTACACAGAGAAATCCTGTCTCAAAAAAACAAAACAAGCAAACAAAATAACAGGACTGAAGGTGGAGCTCAGTTGATTCGGGGGCTTGTCTAGCATGGATGAAGCCCTGGGTTCATTCACCAATGCTGCATCAAACAAGGTGTGGTCCTGACTGCCTGAAATCCCAGCAGTCTGGAGACAATCAGGAGAATTCAAGAATTCAATGTCCTTCTTGACTACAAATGAGTTCAAGACCAGCCTGGGCTACATGAGTCCTTGTCTTAAGAATAAAATAAGGTCCAGTGAGATACTTAGCAGGAGACTGTTCTTACGGTCAAGCCTGAGAACCTAGGTTCATTCCCTAAGGATGCACACAGAGGAAGCAGAGAACTGACTTTCACAAATTGTCCTCTGACCTCCACAGGCATGCTGTGGCACGTGCATCCCCCCCAAACTTATGAATAAATAAATATATCTTTTAATATAAAAAAGTTCACCTTCACTCCTCATTCTTCCAGGAAGCCTTCCCTGATTGCTGCAGTCTGTATCCTTGCTAAGTTTCCAATTTGCCCTGTGCTACCCCCACCAGCACCCAGGTACCCCACCTAGTGGTTGGTGTGTGGAATCTATCTTGCCTGTCAGCGCGGAGCTGACCAAAACAGGAATGGGTCTGACTCGCTTCGGCCCCACTCCCACAGCCAGTAGATGGGAGGTCTCTGTCCCCGGATACCAAATGGGTGGCTCAGTGAACCAATGAATGGAGTCTGGGAATGAGTGGGTCTGTTCTCCGCAGTCCCTACCCTGAAGCGTCAGCTCTATCCTCCCATCACCCGGTCCCTTGCATCCTCTCCCCAGGTGTTTGTCATCAGCCACAGCTGGGGCCTTTGTGTTTCTGGAGAGGAACAGAGAGTGGCTGCTCGGCTCTCCTTCCCATCGCATCGGGGGAAGGATGATAATCAGCGCTTCTAGAATGTCCTCATTCCGGGTGAAGTGGAAATGTCCCAGCTCTGGGGAGTCAGGTGGTCTATGCTTCACATGCTGTTTTTCCCGGTCTCCCCCAAGGCATCCAGAGCCAGTGCCTCAACCTCTACCCACTGGGTCTCTTAATCTGCACAAGGGAAAGGTTGCCCGAGCGAGCCCCCTCTGGAGGGGACATTTTACAACAGAGATTCAAAACAGCACACCCAGAGAGTCTTGGAAGAGCTGTGATGATGTTCATGGTGCTCCTGAAATTATATACAGAATTTGTGAGTATGTGTATTCCCACAACGCATTGGAGATTTGTAGCTTTTATCTGATTCTCAAAGGGATCTCTAATGTCTGTATTAATTTTTTAAAAAAAGGCAGAGGCTGGGGTGTGGCTCAGTGGGTAGAGAGTGACTGTCTAGCATGGGTGAAACCCTGACTTCCATCCCCAGCACAGCATAAACCAGGCATAGAGGTACCCCCTCCCCCATAATCCTAGTACTTGGTGAGTAAAAGCAAAAGTGTTACAAGTTCAAGGTCACCTTCCCAATGTGAAGTGAGTTTGGGGCCAGGTTAGGCTATGTGAGGCCTGTTTTTAAAAACATAGATAGATAGATAGATAGATAGATAGATAGATAGATAGATAGATAGATAGATAGATAGATAGGAGGTAGATACATAGACAGACAGAGAGGGAGAGAGGCGGAGACAGAGGGAAAGTGTTAGTGTTGTTATTTGTTCTTTTATTCCTTTGGTACTTTGCCTCTTTGGGGGGGGGGCACCACGCAGCTACCAAATAAATCACACACAGAGCCTTATTCTTACATATGAATGCCCAACCTTCTCTTGACTTGTTTCTAGCCAGCTTTTCTTAACTAATTATCCCATCCACCTTTTGCCTCTGGGCTTTCTTCTTTTCTTACTTCTGTAATCTTACTTTCACTTTTACTCCCTGGCTGGCTGTGTGATTGGGTGACTGGCCCCTGGCATCCTCCTTTCTTCATCCTCCTTTTCTTGCTCCTTGATCTTTCCTTCCCAGAGTTCTCTTTCTGTTCATTCTGTCTGCCTGCCAGCCCCACCTATCCTTTCTCTTGCCTCACTATTGGCTGTTCAGCTCTATATTAGACCAATCAGGTGTTTTAGACAGGCAAAGTAACACATCAGAAGAATTAAACTAATGCAGCATAAAAGAATACAACACATCTTGGCAACATTGAACAAATGTCCCACAGCATAAACAAATATGATACATCTTAAAATAATGTTCTACAACAAGAAAGAGAGACAGTACATAGAAGAGCAGATTAGCTCAGCAATAGAAAAGAATGGAAAGGGAAGGAAGAAGGAATATAGGTGAAGGGTAATACCTAGAGCCAGTATTTGGAACTTCACTATAATCACATCTTAGACCAGAAGAATCTTTGCTGCAGATGGTGGCCAGTGCCTACCAACACATTTGCAGAATCCCTACAGATGCCAGTCTTCCATCTTAACTTGTACAGAAAGCACTTGTTTTACCCTGGAGGCAAAACCATTCCAGGTGAGAGTCACTGACCTAAAAGAAGAAACTGCTACTGGTCACATCACCTAGGGATGAGACCGAAACTAAAAAGAATACAAATTGTAAAGTCATCTTGTTTCTTTTTCTTTCCTACTCTTATTTTATTTCCTTTATTTCTGATACCAGAGGTCGGACCCAGAACCCTGTGCACACTGGGCAGCTGTTCTACCACTGAGCCACTATTTCCAGCCCCTCACTGGTGCACACCAGGTGCTCTACCCTCTAATCCATGCCATCAGGACATCCCTCACCGGCCCTCCACCTCTGAGCCAAGACTATAAACCACCTCTTTGTAGCCTTCTGTGCTCCTAAAACCCTGCCTCAAAAAATATTTTTTTCCTAGGTGAATGAATGCCTGTGTCGTCATAGTTTAAGTGCACTGCCCACAGAGACCAGAAGAGGGCGCCAGATCCCCTGGAGTTGAGGTTCCAGGCAGTTAGTTGTAAGTCACCCAAAGTGGGTGCTGGGAACCCAACTCAATGGTCTGAAAAGGCAATGTACGCTCTTAACCACTGAGCTTTCCAGCCCTGAAAACTTCTTTTCTTTTTAGAAGCATTTTAAAATATTTTTATTTAATGTACCTGTATGAGTGTATATTCATATTTAATTTAATATATGTGCCAGTGCCCATGGAGGCCAGAAGACGGTGTCAAATCCCTTGGAGGGATTGTAAGCAGTTCAGTCAACATAGGTGCTGAGAATTGAACCCTGGTCCTCACGACTGAGCGAGGTGCATTCTCAACCACGGGGCCATTTCTCTAGCCCCAGGGACTGACTCTCTCTCTCTCTCTCTCTCTCTCTCTCTCTCTCTCTCTCTCTCTCTGTGTGTGTGTGTGTGAGTCTGTGTGTGTGTGTGTACACACAGAGGTCAGAGGACAATCTCAGGTGCCCTCCCTGGGGCACTGTCCATCTATTTTTACTTTTTAGATATAGTTATTTTATATGTTTGAGTGCTTTGCCTACATGTATGTACATATACCATGTGCATGCCTGGTGCTCTCAGAAGTTAGAAGAGGGTGTCAGATGTCCTAGAACTGGAGTTACAGATGTTTGTGATCTACTGTGTCTTAGGAAACAAACCTTGATCTTTCTTGGTCTTTGCAAGAGCAGTGGGTACTCTTAACTGCTGACCTCCCTCCAGCCTCAGGATCTCAAGTTTGAAGATAGCCCTGGCTATTCATCAAGGTTCCGTGCAGCCTAGACTCCACAGTGAGAGACTAGCTTAATAAATAGCTAGACCACAGCATGCTTACATAAGCAACTTGCTTTCGCGAAAACTCTCTAGGGAGTTCCAAAACAAAAGAAGCATATGCAGATGCTTTAAAAAATCTATGCAACCCATGTCCTAATAGAAGGAGAGGCGGTTCATGTAGCCATGCTGGGACCTCAGCCCAGCTACTTGTAAGATTAGACAGGAGGAGAGTAAATGGGAGGCCGACCTGGGCTACTGAGTGACTTCAACACAAGTCTGGGCAAATTAGTGAGACTGTGTCTCAAAATAAAAATTCAAAAAGGACTAACTGGGCAGTGGTGATGCGTGCTTTTAATCCCAGCACTCGGGAGGCAGAGGCAGGTTGATCTCTGTGAGTTCAAGACCAGCCTGGACTACAGAGCGAGTTCCAGTATAGGCTCCAAAGCTACAGAGAAACCCTGTCTCAAAAAACATAAAAACAAACAAACAAAAGCCGACTAAAGCTATAGTCTGGGTGTAGAGTCCTTGCCTAGCATGTGTGAGGTTTGGGTCCAAGTGAAAGCCCATTTCTTTGTTCATTCTATCATCTTCACACTGGTCCCAGCAGGTGGGCGGTGGTGGCCACGCCTTTAATCTCAGCACTCAGGAGGCAGAGGCAGGTGAATCTCTGTGACTTTGAGGTCAGTCTGGTCTATATAACAAGTTCCAAGAGAGCCAGAGCTGTTACAAAATCTGGTCTTGAAAAACAAACATACTGGTCCTAATGTTGCTATACTCTATATTTCATAAGGAAATAATAATATAAGGGTGAAATAAGTTTATTTAGATCCCATTTTATTTATTTCTTGCTTCCTTAAATATTGATAAAATTTTAATGTGTGTGTGTGTGTGTCTGTGTGTGTCTGTGTGTGTCTGTGTGTGTGTGTGTGTGTGGTTTGTTTGGATAGAATCTCCATCTCAAACTATCCTCAAACTCCATGTATAGTTCTGCCTTAGGCTCCTGACCCCCCCAAGTCTACCTCCTGAGTGCTGGCATTATGGGTGTGTGCTACACCCAGCTCCATGGTAGAACTTCGGATTCATAAATCCTATTTCCAGATTCTGAATCTTCTAGCTTTTTAAATATATCCCAGGGATCCCCAGGGCTTCTGGGTCACAATTTGAGCTCCACTAATGTGTGACACTCTTCTGTAAATAACATAAGATGCAGGACACTGTAAAAACCGGTCACAGAGAGAAGTGTGGCTTCCCCGTACGTAAAGGCATACCCTTTCATGGGTGAGTAGTACGGGCTCCGGGACTCCCAGGATTCAATTTTAGCTTGGTGATTTTCTAGCCGTGTGATGAGCAGAAAGTTAATTAACCTCTCCATGCCCTAGGATCTCATTTAGAAAATGAGATGATAATAACTGCCAAACCTCCACGGGTTACCGGACGTAAACGACTCGAAGCGAAGTGGCCAGTGACAGGAAGTACTTGCTAAATTATGCAACTGATTTATGCAAACTATTGTTATTAAGTGGCCTTGGAAAATAGTCAAGAAGGGTTATATAACTGATATGAAATTGGCTCCACTCCACATGTGTAGTTGGAAGGTGGAGAACTCTGAGCCTTCTGTGATGGCTGTTATGTAAAATGCATACATACGTGCTTCCTGCCCACCTGTGTGTGCATTTAAACAGACACCGGTACAAGCAAAATCACAGAGTGTTTCTCAAGAGAAGATACAACTCGGTTTGTAGAATGCATGCCCAGCACACACAAACCTGGTTTCAATCACCCAACCTCATAAAAGGCCGAGATGATGGCACATGGGACC
>NW_004949206.1:355391-357710 GCF_000317375.1 Microtus ochrogaster
AAACAAAAAAAATACAAAATAAAACCAAAAAATTCCACTCTAGATTTCCTCGTCAAAATGTAGCAAAAAATAAAGCAAGATGAATGTTATTGTTCCTCTGGTTGTGAACAAACACCTGACAAAAAGAAACTTTAGGAAGAACCAATCATTTTGACTCAGTAAGAGGACAGAAACCTGTTGGACGGTAGTGGCGCAGGCCTTTAATCCCAGCACTCAGGAGGCAGAGGAAGGTAGATGTCTGTGAGTTCAAGACCAGCCTGGTCTACAGAGTAAGTTCCAGGGTTCCAGGGCATCCAGGTCTACGAAGGAAACCGCGTGTGCACAAGGAGAGGCCAGAGGAGTTTGCAGGTGTTTCTGCCATATTCCTTTTGAAACGGACCCTCTCACTCCCTCACTAAGCCAGAAGCCAGAAGCTAGCAACCCTCCTGTCTGCCCCTCACAGCGCTCGAGTTACATGCCCGTGTGGCCATGCCCAGCTATTTTTCTATGAGTGACTGAAATTTAAACTCAAGTCCTCATACCCTAGATAGCAAAGGCGCCTACCCACTGAGCTTCTGATTTCCTGTGGCATCAGCTTCCGGATTTAAGGTTGTTACGTTCTATACAAATAGCAATCGCCAGCACTTGTGCCATCACCACCCCTGCTACCGGCACGACAGACAGCATCAATCTATCAGCATGGCAGACAGCACCAGTAGATAGGGACATTCTCTCCTCCTGAGCAAATCCATGTTCATAGAATTCTTCTAATACTGTGTTCCAAGCCACCGCTAGGAATCAATTAGTCTCAGCAAAGAAGCTGAACTGTGCTTGCCATTGCGAATCTCAAGCCTGACCTTCAGAAATTCCTGGAATCATGGGAAATGACTCAGAATGTATTTCCCTCCGGGAGTCTGACCCTGCAGGATCTGAGTTCTTTCCTGAGAACCTCCCCAAATCATCCTGCCTGGTCCAGAGGGATTTGGGGTCATTCTAAACCATCCCCCTCGCTTTTCTTTTTAGATAGAAAAGGAAAGCAAAGCCTCGGGAATTAAAAAGGCTCCTTCAAGGTCACAGCATGAGTTTGCATAAAATCTCAGGGGTAAAATGTGGCAGCTGGGGGTGGCAAGTGGTCTCAGCAGGGGACAGGAGCTTGCTGCCCGGCTGACACCGAGTTCATTCACTGACGTCCACGTGGTGGCTGGAGAGAACGGACTCCTGAAAGTGTCCTCTGACCTCCGTGTGCGCACCACGCCCCTCATTCACCTCCTCCCGTATTTTTTTTTAAATGTAAGAGTTAATTAACTGTGAACCAAGGAAAGCCTGGACACAGGACTAGCTCACACGTTAATAGCTGAGTAACCTCATCTCCCTGTGCCTCAGTTTCTTCACCTGTACTAATGGGACTAATGCTGAGTTCACAGGCTGGTGGAGAAAACCAATGACCGAAGAAACAGAACGTGTTCCCTCATGGCTGCGGTTGTGACCCACGTGTCATGGCTGCAAGGCCATTATCATTGCACAGATGAAACAGAACACGAGGCAGACATCATACTTCTTTCCAATAGCTTTCAAGATTGAGTTTATGAGGACCACGGGGTGGGGGAGGGGCCCTTTTGCCGGTGGTAGAGCACCTGCCCAGACCCCCGCAGAGGGACGGGGGTGTGGCTCAGTGACACAGAGTTCTAGCTTGGTTTCCAGGATTCAGTTGTGGAGGGGGGTGAATCTCAGTTATAAATTTATCAGATATTTTATATTTTGGCTGTTCTCAGTCTCCCAGTATAGGGGAATCACAGCTCTTAGAATCCAATTTTGAGCCTCGCTCCCTCACCTATACAAACAATGGGAATTCCTACACACCCACTGCTGTGAATGGCTCATGTGGTTGTGCTCAGATGGAAGCACCTGCCTCATGGTGGATGTACGATAAATAGCTGCAGTTGCTTCTAAGCCTAGCAAAAGGGTCCAGCATGGGAAGCCCACTGTCGCCTTTACCGGGAAAGGAAGCTCGGCTCTGGAAGCCAGACTGACTTGATGCCAGTCAAAGGCTGTCAGTTTGTAGGAGTGCTCTCATTGGCCTCGTCGGCTGAATGGGCACAAAGAGGCCAGGAAATTCAACAGGGGGCCTGAGAAGAAAGTCACATAGAGCAGTGTGAGCAGCAGGGACAGTGCAGTAAGCAGCAAGAGGAATAGCAAGAGATGGGCATTTTCTTGGTTTTGCTTTTGTTTTTGTATTGACCTTAACCCTGTCTTCATTTATTGTCCTCACACAAGAACTGAATTGAGGTGATGCTTAAATTAAATTACCTAAATAACTTAATTTTTCAACACTTTCTCTCT
>NW_004949206.1:358124-366980 GCF_000317375.1 Microtus ochrogaster
CAAGAATGGGCTCTAGGCACCAAGCTCAGATGCCAGTTGAGCCAAGAATGGGCTCTAGGCACCAAGCTCAGATGCCAGTTGAGCCATCTTGGTGGCATTTGTTTTGTTTTTTGAGAAAGCCTTGAAAGCTTGCCTAGAACTTGCAGCAATCCTCCTGTCTCTTGTCTCCCAAGTCCAGAATTACAAAAGTGGTCGTGTGGTGTTCTATTTTTGAAGACAAAGTATCGCTGTGTAGTCCTGGCTGTCCTGGAACTCACAGAGATCTGTCTGCCTCTGCCTCCTGAGTGCTAGGACAGGTGTGTGCCACCACACTTGGCAAGATCTAGTCAGTATAATAGTGCTTTACCCTCAGGAGAAACCAATACAAGTATATAGGCCTGTTGTTTTCAACCCCTTCCCTTTGGTTAGGCAGAGACGTGTTTGAAATAAAGTTTATTGAAGTTTCTGTCGGTATTTACATATGATACACGGTAAATAACAGAGCCAGGCCCCCCACCCCACCGTTTCCCCACCCTTATTGCTTCCCTCCCCCCTCCCCCAGCCTCATTAAAAATCGCTGCGTAAAGACAGGTTATAACTGCTGCGGTTCTCCCTCCCCCCTCCCACCTAAGATGCAAACTAAAAGCCCCTGGTCCCCCCCTCCCGTCCCCTCCCCCCACCCCGGGGCCGTTCTGGTTCCGTGTGTTAACACTGTGCTACCTCGCCCCTCCTCCCCTAATAAAGGGAGTGGGATGGGTGGTTTTCTGGCAACCCCCCCCAAACTGTCCAAGGGGGAGGACGGGCCCTTGAAAAAGGCCGGAGTTAGGGAAACTGAGATGGGAAGAGGGACATGGATGAGAGGGAGTACCAGAAAATGGAAGACAGAGGTTTTGGGGGGCGTTAACCCCCGCTACTGCCCCTCCCTCCCCCGATGGGACCTCGAGGGGGGAGAGGCGGGCACAGGCGTGGAGATAGCAGGAGGGAACCTCCCTCCACCCTGGGGTCCCATCCTTGTTTGGTGTGAGAGACCAGATGCACCTAGGGACTTCGGATGAGCAGGTGGAAGAAGGAAAAGAGAGAAGTGAGAAGAGGGGGTGGAGGGCAGGGAGGAGGAGGGTGGAGAAGGAAGAAGAAAGAAGAAGGATCTATTAGAAGGAAGGTCACCTTCCAGAGGACAACAGAAAGAGAGGAAATAGTGTCTCCCAGAGGCGACAGAAAGGGAAAAGTCACGGTAAGCCACAGTCGTATCCCTGCAGCCCCTGACCCGACCAGCAGATGTGGGCAGAGCAAGCTTCTTCCCACCCGCCGCCACCAGGGACCTGCAGGGCACGTGGTGTTGTGCTAGGAAAGAAGGGAGTTCAAGGGCATTCCCAGTGGCTGTCACACCCACTCTCCAGCCCAGCACCCCTGTAGGGAAGCGGGAGCCTGAAGGATTTGGGGGAGCTAGGTGCAAGATACCACCAGAGGATAGTTAACCGAGTTGGAGAGGGACCAGGAGAGGGGACGGGTTCACCCGGGGTTAGGCAGGTGAAGGGAGGGAATCATTTGGAAGTATAATGGACTAATGAGGAGAGGTTGGAAAGAGGGAGCCATCGAAATGAGGATGATGGGTTGGGGCCTGGAGGTGGCACAGCAGCCCCCAGCCAAGAGTCCCTTAAGGGATTGGGGCCGCGTGGGGGAAGGGCAGGTGAGGGGAGGGAGGAGGAAGAGGAGACGGGGGGGGAGGAGGAGGAGGAGGAGGGGGGGGAGGAAGAGGGGGGGGGGGGGAGCCCAGCCTCAGCACGGTGAAGTGGAGATGTGGAGGTGGTCGGGGTACTTGATGGCTGGAGGGTAATTTTGCGTCATCTGGATGGAGACGTCGCTGGAGATGTCAGAAGGGCTGCGACCTCGACGCCACGCCTCGGGCTGCAGAAACTGGCCCGAGTAGTCAGAGCAGTCGCTGAGACGCGGGCGGTAGAAGGCCGGGTGCGGGCGATACATCTCCTCCTCCGCATAGCGCTTGGTGAATAAGTACACGGACATGACTCCGGCCCCCTGTGGCAAGGCACCGTCAGAATCCCAGAGGCACCCTCCTGCCGCTTCCTCTACCAAAACCCGGCAGTCACTGCTGCATGTCACCCCTCAAGACTTCCTTCTGCAAAACCCAAGAGGTCTCACCTTTCATCTCCTCCAGGACCCCAAGAATTGGAACACCCAGACCACTTCCTCTCCAGGAACTAGGGGTTGGGTCCACATCTAACCCACCTCCCTCATAATACAGGCACATCCCCAGCCTCTTCTTCCTCCTGGAATCAGACTGCTAGATCCTCCCACTGCAAAGTAGAGAGATTGGTCCCCCAGCTCTGTTCTTTCCCAGGACCAAGGACTTCCTCATCCTCCT
Organism: Microtus ochrogaster; assembly: GCF_000317375.1. NCBI lineage: Eukaryota > Metazoa > Chordata > Mammalia > Rodentia > Cricetidae > Microtus > Microtus ochrogaster. The sequence continues at coordinate 360,484 of NW_004949206.1, forward strand.
CCAAAGTTTCAAGGGTCCAACCCACAGGCTTTCCTTCAGCTTCTGCCTTCCCAAGACCCCCAGGAGCTAGAATCCCTAGACTTTTCCCTCTCTGGGACCCATAGATTAGATCCGCAGTCCATCCACCTTCCTCATAACCCACAGAGTTCTTTTCCTCCTGGGCATAGGGACCAGGTTGTTCTCTGTTCAGGGAGTCCCATCCCTGGGCTGCTCCTCCCCAAGAACCCAGGACTCCGACCTCTAAGGCCTCAGAATGTCGTCAAACCTCAGGGTCTCTCTCTCTCTCTCTCTCTCTCTCTCTCTCTCTCTCTCTCTCTCTCTCTCTCTCTCTCTCTCTCTCTCTCCCTCATTCCCTCCCCCCCTCTGTTTCTCTCTCTCCTCCCAAACCCAGAAGACCCTATCTTTAGAGATCTGCTGCAGGCCCCCAGGAGCTAGAACACCCCGAAACTCCCACCTCCTTCTTCAAACTGGGCCCAACACATCACCTCTTTGAGAAGGAAAGAGGAAGCAGCGAAGGCAAACGACCACCCATATCGATAGTGAAAGTACTGCTCAGAGCTGCTGGGCCGGTTCATGACCTCATCATTGATGCTGGAGATGTACAGAACCAAGCCCACCACCAAGGAGAGACCTAAGGGGAGAAGGGTGCCAGGAACATTAGAAGGGAGCACCCCCAACTCCAGCTCACTGTTTCCCTTCCAGCTCTGCCCGGTATCTACAACTAACCTTATGCACTATACCCAGCAAGCTATGCAAGTCTTTACTTCTGAGCAATGCACCCTCACACAACTAGGGGACTCTAGGCAGGTGCTCCTGCTCTATAACTGAGCCATACCGCCAGCCTCACAATGGAGGTTCTAGGCAAGCACTCTGCTGCTGAGCCATGCTTCCACACCAGAGAATCTATGTAAGAGTTCTATCGCTGGACCATAACCTCTGCCCCTCCCTGCTGAATTCTATCTAGGCAGGTACTCCACAGCTAATTCTCAGATTCTAGGCTGGAGCTCGACCACAGAGCTCTCTCCCTTTCTTTTTACTTTTTGAGAAAGGATCTCAGAAACTTGCCGGGACAGGCTTGAACTTTTGATTCTCCTGTCTCAGCCTTCCAAGTAGCTGTTGTGACAAGCCTGTATGTGTCTCCAGGTTGGACTTCACTTCTGTGTTTTGAAGGACCACCTGTTCCTGGCCTCGGTTGGGTACAGAGAACCCAGAGATGAATCCACCAGTTGCCCTCACCCCACCCCACATCTGACACCTCAGTGTAACTGAAAGAGGTAAAAGACAGGATAGTGGACACCCATTCTGTGCGGGGTGATGTGTGCTACAAAGCTTGTCTCACTGAGTAGCATGGAGTCCACATTAGGCACAAATTCATCTGTGATAAGAAGAACAACGGGATCAAAGAAATAGGTCTTTCTCCACATTCTAAAGGATGAGATCCAGGGAAGGTGATGAAAAGCAATACCATGTGTTAGCCTCCAGCCTGTGTGTGCATGTGCACATGCACCAACTAACACTCACACAAGTGTAAGTATCTTAGGAGGCCTGGAGAGATGGCTCAGTGGTTAAAAGCACTGGCTGCTCTTCCAGAGGACCTGGGATTAATTCTGTGCATCATAATGGCAGCTCACAACTCTCTATATTCAGTCCTAGAGGAGATCTGTTAAAACCAGCTAAGGGGATAACTATGCAGCTTTGGCTCTACTAAAAGTTATATATGAGTTATGTCTTATGTGAGTTATACCTCAAATGTTTAAAGCCTATGACTTTCATACATATGAGATGGCTCAATGGGTAAAGGCAGACAACACTGAAGACCTGAGTTCAATCCACAAGACAGACATGGTAGAAAGACGAGTTGTCCTCTGAACTCTAAATGAGCTCTATGGCACTTGCAAGTACCCCTTAGTAATTAATAAATGAAAAAAATACTTACTACACTCATCAGAATCTAGAGAGATAACTTATCCATTAAGATCACTTGTTGCTCTTGCAGAGAACCCAAGTTCAATTCCCAGCATCCATACAGTGGCTCATAACTGTCTGTAATTCCAGTTCCAAGGTATCCAATGCCCTCTTCTGACCTCAGTGGATACTCCACACACATGGTGCACAGACATACATGCAGACCAACACTCATACTCTTAAAAAACAAAATAAAAGCTACAAGTGAATTCATCTTTTAACCCAGTCCCGACAATACCCAGTCTCTCCAAGGGTGGAGAGCTATTATGTAGAACAGGACCTTAGACTTATAGGGATCTTCTCACATCTGCCTCTCAAGTGCTGGGATTAAAGGGGCTCACCAACATGCCTGGCTTAGAATGTACTCTTAAGCATAAAAGAAGGGATCATTTTAAGAGGTATTTGTTACTGTATGTGAGTGGACAGTGTGTTTGGAGAGGGGTGCTGTACCTAACACAGCACACACATGGAGTTCAAAGGACAGCTATGTGCAGTCTATTCTTTCCTTCCACTTCTATGTGCTTTCTAGGGATCAAATCCAGATTGCATCAGGAACAGAATACAAGGACTGGAGAGATGGCTTAACAGTTAAGAGCACTGGCAGCTCTTCCAGAGGACCCGGGTTCGATTCTCTGCACCACAATGGCAACCCACGGTGTCTATACTTATAGTCCTAGGGATCTGACATCTCTTCTGGCGTCTGTGGGCACCATGCACACACATACAGATAAAAATACTTTTTAAAAAAAAGTACAATAGGAGGACTCAAGAGATGACTCAGGATTTAAGAGTACTTGGTGCTCTTTCAGAGGACCCACATCTGAAAGTTTGTAACTAGCCCAGATCATCATGAGTTCAAAGCCAGCCTGAGTGAGACCATGTCAAGATAATGAAGACCAAAAAAAAGAGTGTGAGAATATAGCTCAGTGCGAATCCTCCCCTGCACTGTGAGGGGCTGGAGGGCATGGCTCAGTGATAAGCACCAGTCTAGAATCCCCAGGCTGGGAATGTGGAAGGAGAGGAGCCTTGTCCAGCATGAATGAGGCCCTAAATTCAATCCTCGGTGTTGAAATGGGAGAGAGAGAGGAGAGAGAATACATGTGCATCTGCTTATTTTTGCACAAATAAGCATAAGGAGAACTGAAAAACAAGTGAGGCTGATTGCATCACGGAGTAGGTAGAACAAGGAGATGAGAAAAAGCACACAATTCTGCATGATTTTGATCTTCAGAGTTATGTTAATATTTTATACATTCAAGGGATAAAATCAAAGCCAGGTGTGGTGGCAGCTTGCTGAAGAGAGAGGGACAGAGTTGGAGACTCGTCTGAGCTACACAGCAAAACTCTGTCTCAAAAGCAAGGCAAACAACCAAAAAAATAAATAAAAATAAAAGAGTGGAGAACGATTCCAGTAACTTCATTCTCTAGCTTTCCTTTTTCCCTCCTCCCTCCTTCCCTCTCCACCCCATCTATATTTTTAAAGGGTAGAATCTCTCTTGCTATGCAGCCCAGTCTTCAAACTGTTAGGTCTTATAGGCATGCCAGCTCTTTGCTTTTGAACCCATCCCCCATTGAAAGGAAACAGGACTCCCTGAAGAAACATCTCCAAAGCCAAGGAGAGTCCAAGTAAAAGTGTAGCTTTGCCCTGCAATAAGAAAGAGTTCAAGGGGCTTGAGAGAGAGCTCGGCAGTTAAGAGCACTGCCTGCTCTTCCAGAGGACCAGCGTTTAGTTCTCAAGACCCACATGGCAGCTCACAACCATCTGTAACTCCTGCCTGAGGAAATCTAACACCCTCTTCTGGCGGCTGTGGACACTGAACACAGACACATGCATGCTGACAAACTCTCATAACACAAAGTTAAAATAAAGATGCCATTAAAAAGAACATGCTCAAAAATGATGGGAGCAGGTCAAAGGGGGCACGGAAACTAGCTTAAAGAGTTTCCTGAGTCAAACTGAGGACAATCTGAGCAACAAAATGAGTCATTAAACTGAAGTCTTATAATCCACTGAGACAGAGAGATGAAGTGAGCTGGAGATACGGCTCATGTTGGTTGAGGGCTTGTCTAGCATATGTGTGGCTGTGAGTTTGATCCCAAATTTGTGTGTGTATGTTTGTGTGTGTGAGTGCATTTATAATATACAATGATTGCTTGTTTGACATATGATCTCCTCATGTAACCCAAATTCTATACAGATTTTTTTTTCTTATTGGAAACAGGGTCTTATCTTGTCCGGACTTGGTGAAACTTGCTATGTAGCTAAATATGACCGTAAATTCCCTGATCCTCCTGCTTCCACATCCTGAGACCTGAGGTGCCAAGTCCACACCACCATGCCTGGCTTTTGCATTGCTGGGGAGAGAAACCAGGACTCATTCATGCTAGGCAAGCACTCTACAAACTAAGCCACATTGTCAGCTATGAGTTTTGCTTTCTTTTTCCTTTTTTTCTTTTCTTTTCATTTTTTTTAAACTGGGCAAATAAAATGGTTCAAAGGGTTAAAGGGTCACACAAGTCTAATGGCCTGAGCCTAATCCCCAGAACCCATGAGGCAGAGAGAGGCCTGACTTCTGAAAGTCATTCTCTGACCTCCACAAACAGTGGCACAGTCATGCATGCATGAATGCAAACACACATCCAATAATAAGAATGAGGACAATAAATAAATGAAGTGAATAAATGAATACGCCAAAAGGTTTGTTATGCATCTACGTGTGTAATGGAATGGTAGTCACAAGACAACATACACTTGACAATGTTAGTAGCACACCCATCTATGTGTGTACAAGGAATGGTAGTCACAAGACAACACACACTTGACAATGTCAGTTGTAACAGCAGTCACCAAGCAGGAATCACCAACAGGGGCTGGAGAGATTGCTCAAAGGATTGGAGCAAGGGCACTGGTTGCTCTTTCAGAGGACCCTAGCTCGAATCCCAGCACCCCTATGGCAGCTCACATCGGTAACTGCAGATTTAAGGGGTTCTAACACCTGTAGCTTCTGAGGTCACTTTCACTCCTGTGCACACAGAGATCCACGTGATTAAAAATAAATCATCAACAGACACTAAATCAAAGGGTAGCAGAATCTTCTCATTGAATACCGACTCGTTACCAAGAGATTAAAAGCATCTTTCTCAGCTAGGGATGTAGCTCAGCTCGTACAGTGCTTGCCTGGCTACACAAAACCTTTGATTCTTCCCCCAGCACCATATTAACCAGGCATAGTGGTGCAAGTCTTCATCCTAGCACAAGGGAGGTAGAGGCAGGGAGGATCAGGCGTTCAAGGTCATCCTTAACTACATAGTGAATTTGAGCCCAGCCTAGGCTAATACCACGTCTCAAAACAAGCAAAGAAAAAAAACCATATCATTTATTGTGATTTCTTGACCCAGCAGGTATCATGTTGAGCAAGCTAGTATCACTGATAAAGGGCAGACAGACTCCAAACACCAAGTGCTACAGAGTCTGTAAGTTATTCCTTCCTTCCTATGCTGTTCCCGTTGAAGCTGTGCGACCTGAATCCATTGAGAAGAACACTGTGGGGCTGCCCTTTGCAATAAAAATGTCAACATGAAAGAGTAAAGGAAAGTGACAGAACTTTATAAAAGATAAAGAGAACGCCACTGGAGTACTCAGAGCTCCACAGAGATGCAGTCCGGGTATGCCGGGGACCGGGGCACTCTGGAAGATTATGAAACAGCGAATCAGGCTCTAAGAATCAGAGGCAGGATATCTCAGGTTCTGCGTGGTGCTATTTTTCCTGTCGCAGTGGCCGCTAAGGGAGAACAGCAGCCATGATGTGTCCTAGCTCTCCCGCCCCCAGCAAGCCGTGGGCACCTCACCAAGCACATCAGGTTCGTGCGGTACTTGATGTGGGAGTGTGCACCCTACAAGCGGAGGGCCGTGGAGCATCTCATGGTGTTCAAGGACAAGAGCTCACACAAGTTCATCAAGAAAAGGTGGGCACATATGTTTGTGCCAAGAAGAAGCAGGGGGAGCTAAGCACCGGGTTGGCAGCCATGAGCAAGGCTACGGCCAAGGACTGATGGGCCCACTCCCATAAACCTTTATGCTGCACGAAAACACAAATAAAGAAAAAGAATCAGACCAGCGTGTCCGCATGTGCATTCTTTGAGCAGATTTCCCAGGGGTGCAGGAGGTACTCAGATCCTTTGGTCTGCTCCGTGTTTCTAAACAATGGTCCTGTAAGGACAAGGCTGTTCTGCTAAAGAGAATGTCTGAAGGCACAGCATATGTGGGCAGTCTGCTTAGGAGAGAGAAATGGAAATAAGGCCTGCCATGATGGATCTGAGGACCTGTCCACCTCCCTGAGGACTCACAGGCAAATAAGAGTTGTTGGGACAGGGATAAACAGACAGACAGACATTTTCTTCAGTGATATAATCACTGGTAGAGAGCTCACTCCCCAATCAATAGTCCTTCAAGAACGATATTGTAAGAAACCCTGATAAAATACATTGGGTCACCACAAGAAAGAAAGAAAGAAAGAAAGAAAGAAAGAAAG
>NW_004949206.1:367285-368139 GCF_000317375.1 Microtus ochrogaster
AAGATGGACAGATAGAATAAAACATGGCCTGGCAGGACGGCTCAGCAGTGAAGAGCTTGCCATCAAACTCAAACTGGAGTTTGAGTCCTAGGTCCCACATAACTGAAGGAGAGAACTGGCTGCTGGGAGTTGTCCTCTGACTTCCACGTATGTGCCTTGGCACCATGATATTGGGGGAAAAAAGGAATTAAACATAAAAATAGAAAGCCTCTGCTTCCTGAATGCTGAAATTAAAGATATGCACCAAGTCCAGTTTTTATAAAAAATGAAGAAGAAAAGTAAACATGAAAATAGAAAGGTATTTAGCTAGTAAGAAAGATATCAGAAGGCAGGAGAGGGAAGCAAGAGGGGGTAATGGGAGGGACTGTGATCAAAATGCATGATACACATGCATGACAGTGTGACAACGGGCTGGTGGGGCACCGCACACCATGCATCATACACATGCATGACAGTGTGACAACAGGCTGGTGGGGCAGCGCACACCACGCATCATACACATGCATGACAGTGTGACAACGGGCTGGTGGGGCAGCGCACACCACGCATCATACACATGCATGAGTGTGACAACGGGCTGGCTGGGGCAGTGCACACCACGCATCATACACATGCATGACAGTGTGACAATGGGCTGGTGGGGCAGCGCACACCACGCATGATACATATGCATGACAGTGTGACAACAGGCTGGTGGGGCAGCGCACACCATGCATCATACACATGCATGACAGTGTGACAACGGGCTGGCTGGGGCAATGCACACCATGCATCGTACACATGCATGACAGTGTTACAATAGGCTGGTGGGGCAGTGCGCACCATGCATGATACACATGCATGACAGTGTGACA
>NW_004949206.1:368239-376847 GCF_000317375.1 Microtus ochrogaster
GCATCATACACATGCATGACAGTGTTACAATAGGCTGGTGGGGCAGTGCACACCATGCATCATACACATGCATGACAGTGTTACAACGGGCTGGTTGGGGCAGCGCACACCATGCATGATACACATGCATGACAGTGTTACAACGGGCTGGCTGGGGCATTGCACACCATGCATGATACACATGCATGACAGTGTTACAACGGGCTGGCTAGGACAGCGCATACCATGCATGATACACATGCGTGACAGTGTTACAGTGGGCTGGTTGGGGCAGCGCACACCTTTAATCCCAGCACTCAGGAGGCAGAGGCAAGTGTAGCTTGGTGAGTTCCAGGGCAGCCAGAAAGAAAAAAGTGATAATGAAACCCATTACTATGTGTAAGTGATACATGTGAATAATAGAAGAAACCTCAGGGCTGGAGAGATGGCTCAGAAGTTTAGAGTACTTGTCACTCCAGAAGGGGACCTTGATTCCACTCCCAGCAGAATCCAGTTCCAGGGGATTTGTTGCCTATTTTTGTTGTTGTTGTTTGCTTTTCTCTGTATAATCCTAAAACTCACTCTGTAGACCAGCCTGGCCACAAAGGCAGAGATCCTCCTGCTTCTGCCTCCTGGGTGCTAAGATTAAAGTCATGCACCACCACTGCCTGGCTTCATTGCCCACTTTTAAACTCCACAGGCACTAGGCACACACGTCCTGTATGTATGTATGTATGTGTATACATGCATACACACACAGCAACAACAACAACAAAACTGGATCCCTCCTCCTAAGGAAACAAGACGAGGAGGAAGAAGAGGAGAAAGTTGATTAACGTTTATCTGGGGATGGAGCTTAGCTAGTCCAGCATGCATGATTGCATGATGCCCTGGGTTCAGTGTCCAGTCCTGCATAAAACTGGGGTAGTGGCCAGGCAGTGGTGGTACACACCTTTAATCCCAGCACTCAGAAGGCAGAGGTAGGTGGAGCATGGTGAGTTCAAGGCTAGCCTGGTCTACAGAGCAAGTTCAGAACAACCAGGACTGTTTCCACAGAGAAACCCTGTGTCTAAAAACTAAGAAAAATAAAAACAAAAACAAAACAAAAAACGTGGGGTACTACTGGAGACTGGCAGATCAGAAGTTCAAGGTCATCCTTGGCTGTGTAATGAGTGTGAGGTCAGCCTAGGTGACAGGACATCCTGACTCAAAAACAAACAAAAAAATGTTCAAAATTAAGGATCTATATTCACCCAAGAGGCCTCCCTTGACCTTCTTTTCTGTTCTGAGTTTTGCCCTCAAACCCAAGAACAGCTGAGCCTGGCCACGGTGGTGTTGCAAAGCGATCAGGAAAGCCGTGGATCAGGCATGCTGTAAATGATTGGCAGCTACACAAGAAGGCTGCTGAGCTAAAGGCAAAGTATGGGAAGAACGTTGTCCATGGCAAGCTGTGGGCTGGTCTGATACAAGAAAGGGCAACAAACAAGAGGAAGAACCAGGTCATGGTAACTCACGCCTCAAACCCCAGCACTTGGAAGGCTGAAGCAGGAGCATTGCTGTGACTTGGAAGCCATCTTGGGCAACAAAATGAGACTCTTACAACTCTAAAAACTTCAAAATAAAATTAACGGTGGGTTGCTGAGACGGCTCAGCAGGACTGTAGCCCAGCCTGATGACTTGAGTTTGATCCTCGGAACTCGCATAGTGGAAGCAAAGGACAGACTCGAGCAAGCCGTCCTCTAAGCTCCACAAGGTTTCGGCCGCTCCCTCCCTCCCTGAGAGCTCTATGTAATTCTGCTCCAGTTGTATCGGTTTTAGAAGATGATAGTAGGCAGAATACAGAGGTGAGAAGCTGGCTGAAGCTTCATTTGTGCAGCTATGGGGAGGTTGTCATCCATGCCAGGGTGAGGCTTTTCAGTACAGCTGCTTTGTTTTGGTTTTTCGAGACAGGGTTTCTCTGTGTAACAGTCCTGGCTGTCCTGGCACTCACTCTGTAGACCAGGCTGGCCTCGAACTCACTGAGATCCACCTGCGTGTGTCTCCCAAGTGCTGGGATTAAAGACATGCGCCACCACTGAGCAGCCACCCACACTTTTATAGGTAACTCCTCAGGCACACTCCTGTAACCCGTCACCCATCATCCTGTAAGGAAGCCCAATAAACGCACAAGTTCACCAAGCTAGAATTTGGTGCATTACTCTGGTCCTTCACTGGCGCCCTACCTTGAGAGAATAAACACTGGTTACCATCTGCCCAGGGGAAGTGAGTGCAAACATTATGGGGAGAGATGCAACTACTACCCAAAGAGAAGATCACAAACCTCATAACAGCACTTTTTTTTTCTTTTTGCCAATTATGTTTAACCCAAATGCAATTCGAGCCTCAAATCCAGGCATAGCTTTTCAGATTACAGCACAGACAGGAAAGAGAAATAAGCTAAGCAAGGAAACAGATAAAATACAGAGTGAGATCCGGGTGGTGATGGCACATGCCTTTGATCCCAGCACTCAGGAGGCAGAGGCAGGTGGATCTCTGAGAGCTCAAGGCCATCCTGGTCTATAAAGTAAGTGCCGGGACAGCCAGGATTACACAGAGAAATCCTATTTCAAAAACACAAAACAATGGGACTGGAGTGATAGCTCAGCGGTTAAGGGCCCTGACTACTCTTCCAGAGGACTTGGGTTCAATTCCCAGCACCCACATGGCAGCTCACAACTATCTCTAAGGTCAAGATCTGACACCTTCACACAAACATACATGGAGGCAAAATACAAATACAAATGCAAATGAAATAAAAGTAAATGAATTAATTATTTAAAACCAAACATAAAAACCAAAAACTGCAAGGGAGGATATTCTACAGAAACCCTTTCCCTGCAGCATTCTAAGAGCGTGAATGGACCAGGGATCGATCCTTGCAGCAGAGGGGGGGGAGGGAGAGAGGGAGGTGGAGGGGAGAGAGAGAGAAAGGGGAGGGAGAGGGGGAAGAGAGAGAGAGAGCATTGCATTTCCTAATAGAACTTTAATAGCCCCATCTATCTTATAACCCAGCCTGACCTTGAACTGTCTTTGAAGCCAAGGACAACCCTGAGTTCTCGATCCTCCTGTCTTTATCTGCTAAATGGTGGGATTACAGATGTGTGTCCAGCATAGTCAACTTTAGGAAGTCCTCTTGACAAAACAATAAGAAATTAAACCAGGCTTTCCCAAGCTTCTTCAAAATCCTACTTTACAAAGACGGATGGATGCATTCAACCACAGCATGGAATGCCTTTAGAAGAACACAAAGTCTGGTGGTGGTAGCACACACCTTTAATTCCAGCACTCAGGAGGCAGAAACAGGTAGAACTCTGTGAGTTCGAGGCCAGCCTGGCCTATGAAACGAGTTCCAGAAAAGACCTCCAAAGCTACAGAGAAATCCTGTCTCAGAAAAACAAAACAAGAACACAAAACGTGAGGTTTCTATACCACAAACTGCCATGCTCCCCCTCCTGCCAAACTGGACGGCCTGAGTTCAATCCCTAGGACACACATGGGAGGAGAGAACTGACTCCCACGGGCTGTCCCCTGGTCCCCTACACATGTGCAGAGCCACAGCCACAGATAAATAAATGCTTATTTTTTACCAGGAAAAAGAGAGACTGTCTGAGCTTAAAGGAGGCATCAGAGAGCCATCAGATAAATGCCCGTTGTAATTTACATGCTGATTTGCAACCCGCTCACAGTTAAAAGGCATTCTGAGACCAGTGTGGGGGATAAACAGTAAGGAGGTATGAGACGGTATTAACTTACTCTCTTTGGTTTGTTTTGTTCAGGCTCTGTCGCGGTACGGTGGCTAGTGTGGCTGGCGTAAATAAAAGAGTACTTCTTACTCGGAGACATACTAAAATACGTGAGGACAAAATGAGTTGCTGGTGTCTGAGGCTGGCTTTAAAATAAGGCAGCAAAGCACGGATGGGGGACATGGCAGTGGTTAGCTAAAAAAAGATCCGCCATATGCTGGCAATTGTTGGAACTGAATGAAGGGTGCATGGGATTTCCTTACACTATTTTTTTCCATATTTTAAAAGTCACTGTTGGGGGGTGGGGCAGAAAAACAGTGGCAGAGCCAGTATATACCAAAAAAGACTTATTAACAAAATAAAATGCAAGAGGCTGGATGGAGTCCTGGTTCTGAACAGAAATCTAAAAAAAAAAAAAGTATTTTTTTCTTTTTCTTTTTTTTCAGTGCTGTTGAACCCAGAGCCTCAAGAACACATGCTCACAATCCTGGAACTACCCCACCAACCCCAGAAAAGGTATTTTTGAAACAAATGGGACAGTACAAAAATGGATTAAATTGGGCCAGTGAGATAGCTCAGTGGATAAAAGTGTTTGTTGCTAAGCCTGAAAACCTGAGTTTGATCCCTGAGTTCCACAGCATGGAAGGGGAAACCGGACTCCCAGAAGTTACCCTCTGACCTTCATGCATGTGCCATGTCACACATGTGCATGCACATATTGTATAAATATATGCAATTTTTGAAAAAAACAAGAAAATAAATTACATTACATTAGACACATATTGTCAAATTTTAGGTGTGATATATATTGGCACTGTATTCATGTGAAGAATGTGTTGTAAAATCATTAAAACTGTGATAAGTATGTGTACATGTTCATGTTTCTGTGTGCTCAGACACGTGTGGGGGGGGTGCGCATGCAGGTACCAGAGGTCAACACCAGACATCTTCCGCAATCTCTTGTTTGATTTGGTTTGCTTTGGTTATTTTGAGACAGGGTTTCTCTGTGTAGTCCTGACTGTCCTGGAACTAGCTCTTGTAGACCAGGCTGGCCTCGAACTCACAGAGATCCGCCTGCCTCTGCCTCCCGAGTGCTGGGATTAAAGGCGTGCGCCACCACCACCGGGCTCCACGTTAGTTTTTTTTTTTGCTTGTTTGTTTTGTTTTTCGAGATAGGGTTTCTCACTGAAATTCGAGATGACTAATTAGACCAGATCCTCCTGTCTCCCCTTCCCCAGCTCTAGGGGTGCAGATGTTAGATGTGTACTCCAAATGAAACTCTTATGTGGGTGCTGGGGATTGAACTCAGGTGTGCGTGCTTGGGTGGCAAACACTTCACCCAGAGTCATCTCCCCAGTCCCCTAACTTAAAAGCAGGAAAATGACACAGTATCTACAATTTACTTTCTCTCTCTCTCCCTCTCTCTGCAACCACCGCCTCCTGCTTTTTTGAGGAAGCCCCAGTCTACACCCCAAGCTAGCCATAAATTTGCAGTCTTCCTTGTCTTAGTCTCTCTTTTTTAGGAGTGGAGGGGACAAAGTTTCTGTATAAACCCCTGGGTGTACTGGAACTCACTCTGTAGACCAGGCTGGACTCACAGAGATCCACTTGCCTCTGCCTCCCAAGTGCTAGGATTAAAGGTGTGTGCCACAATGCCAACTCTACCTCAAACTCTCGAATTCAAAGATTACAGATGTGTACTACCTACTATACCTGGCTCTAAAACTTATCTTCAAATGGTAATGAAAAAAAATGTAATTGGTAATCACAGCTACTCAGCAGACAGAGGCAGGAGGATGCCAAGTGTAAGGTTTGCCTGAGCTACAGAGAGAGTTCATGCAAGGACCCCATCACAACATTAATAAATATAAAACGACCAGGATGTAGCCCAGAGGTAGAGCATTTGATTGGCAGGTGGGAGATCCTGGTTCAGTCCCCAGTGTTTTGGGGGGCAGAAGGTGCATTCTGTGTGGAAGGAAAGGAGGGAAGCTGGAAAGACGGCTCAGTGGTGGAGGACACTCGCTGTTCTCCCAGAGGACTCAAGTTCAGTTCCCAATACCTATGTCAGACAGCTCACGGCCGCCTGTAACTCCAGCTTCAAGGGATTTTACGCCCTCTTGTGGTCTCTGTTGGCACTGCACCCTTATGTGCATATGCACAGGTGCATATGCACAGGCACACAAGGAGGAAGAATGAGGGAAAAGAGAAAGAGGAAGGAGAGAATGGAGAAATATCTGGACGGTTCAGATAGGTGGATAAAATCATTTCTTATCTCTCATTTTCCCCCAGCCTGTCTTATTTGTTAATTTTGTGAGGTGGTGGAGGCACACCATGGAGTATGTGAGGGTCAGGGAAGAACATGTAGGAGTTGGTTCTCCTTCCACCATGTGGTTCCCAAGGATAGAGCCCAGGCGGGCAGACTGGCAGCAAGCATCCTCACTTCATCTTACTGGCCCTGGATTGTTTTCACTGCAGCACCCACCACTACCTAGACTGTATTCTCTGTTGCTGTTTTATTGTACATTGTTCCCACCTCATTAGAAAGCTCTCTAAGCTCCATGGTGCTGGGAATGAGTCCATCGTCTTTTCTACTGCACTTCTAAAGGCTCCAGCACAGCATCCAGCACATGTAAGACAGTCGTGTCCTGGCTGGGTTTGTGTGTCAACTTGACACAAGCTAGAGTCATCAGAGACCAAGGAGCATCAGTTGCAGAAACGCCTCCATGAGGACCAGCTATAAGGCATTTATTTTCTCAATTAGTGATCAATGAGGGAGGGCCCAGCCCCAGCCCATGGTGGGTGGGGCCATCTTTGGGCTGTTGATCCTGGGTTCTATAAAAAAGCAGGCTGAGCAAGGTACGTGAAGCAAGCCAGTAAGCTGTACCCTGCATGGCCCCTGCGTCGCTCTTGCCTCCAGAATGCTGCCCTGTTGGAGTTCTTCTCCTGACTTCTTTCAGTGATAAATGGCAATATAAAAGTGTAAATCAAACAAACCGTTTCCTCCTCGACTTGCTTTTTGATCACTGTGTTTTGTCGCAGCAAAAGTAATCCTAACTAAGGCAAGTAGAACGGAACTTCTGGAGAATTTCATTAACTAAACTAGCATCCCCAGTACCCAGTAGTGATGGAGATTGAATCTATGGGGCTCCAGAATGCTAGACAAGTGCCCTACCACTGAGCCACACTCCCAGCCCCTCACTGGGGAATTCTAGGCAGGTGCTCTACCATTTAGCTATGCCTCCAGCTCCTCAATGGTGAGTTCTAGGTAGGTGGAATATCACTAAACCCCATCCCCATATCTCATTAGGGGATCCTAGGATGTGCTCTACTACTAAATCATGCCTCTAATCCTTCACTGGGGTGTTCTCTACAGCTGAGCTATATCCCTAGCCTTAACTATATATATATATGTGTGTGTGTGTGTGTGTGTGTGTGTGTGTGTGTGTGTTATAATATTTGTATGTACAGGGATTAGCGAGATAGCTCTGAGGTTAAGAGCACTGGCTTCTCTTCAAAGGACCTGGGTTCAACTCCCAGCAGCCAAATGGCAGCTCACAACTGTCTATAACTCTGGTTCCAGAAGATCCAGCACCCTCACACAGACCTACATGTAGACAAGATAACAATGCACATAAATTTTAAAAATTATTTTAAAATATGTTCTTTATTATTTCTGTGTATGTGTCTGTGTGAATGTATGTGCACACATGTGCATGTGGTTGTGAGCCAGACGAGGTCATCAAACTCCCTGGAGATGGAGTTACAGGCTACTGTGAGCCATCAGATATGGGTGTTTGGAATCAAACTCTGGTCCTCTGGGAGAGCAACATGGTCTCTCCCCCCTCCCACACCCTCTCAATCCTCTTACTTTTTGGTTTGTTTTGAGGCAGTCTTGCTAAATTGATAAAGCCTCCTTTAAACTTACTCTGTAGCCCAGGCCATCTTTGAGCTTGCGTGAGCTGCCCCAGTAGCTGAAAAGCCTGCACAATAAGACTTTTCCCTTCCTGGCCATTTGGCAGCATCTCTGAAAATGGCTTTCTCTCTCTCTCTCTCTCTCTCTCTCTCTCTCTCTCTCTCTCTCTCTCCATTTCTACACCTGCAGTGCATCTCTCTCATTTTCTCTGTGTCCCCTCAAGTTCATCTGTGCACAAATCTCAGCTAATGGTACACATCACATCCCAAGCGAACACAATCCCCCCGACATTAGAGCAGAGATTCTTCAGGACCATGGATGACTGCAATCGTAGCAGCTCTGGTCTGATGGCCTCCAGTCTGTGCTATACATTGTAGCTCATTTCAAGGCACTTGTCTTGCTTTGCCTATCTCTCCCTCTGTGCAATCCACTTTCATGGGCTGCCTATGGAAGCCATCTCTGTTGCTCCCCACATCACACTGTGCCAGGTCAACATATATTCTCTTTTCTGGGAATGCCAGATCCGTCACTCTCATCCACTCTCCAAATTCATATGGACTCTTCAGACACACAAATGAGGGTACATTTCAAAAGTTCCCTGTTGGGCTAGGGGGGTGGTTCTGCAGTTAAACTGCTTGCCATGTAAATGGGGGGACTGGAGTTTAGAAGCCCAGAACTCAAGAAAATCCTGGTGGATATGGGGGTCTGCCTGTGATTTCAGCCTCGAAAGTGGAACAGATCCCAGAATAAGCTCTCTAGAGACATGAGCCACATCAGTGACCTCTGAGTTTGACTAAGAGACCCTGCTTCAATGAAAATGGTAGAGAATTATTCCCAACCTCAGCTCAGGGACTCAACATGCATGAACACACGTGAACATTCACCTCAGCCACAGGCACACACACACACACAGAGAGAGAGAGAGAGAGAGAGA
>NW_004949206.1:377961-382693 GCF_000317375.1 Microtus ochrogaster
GACATTAGAAATTGTTTCCATTGTAGGGGAGTCCCTTTGTTGCCTGCCCGCCTGACTTCTTCACTGTCTGTTTGTTTAACTTATTCATGTAATAATGTGTTCATGCAGAGGTCAGAGGACAGCATCTAGATTTATTGGTTCTTTCGTTTTACCATGTGGATCCTGAGACTAGAACGCAGGCTTTCAGTCTTGTGACAGGCACTTTTACCCACTGAGCCACCTCAGAGACTTTTGTGTGTGTGTGTGACAGGGTTTCGCCATGTATCCCAGGCTGCCCTTAAACTGATTGCATAACCCAGGCTGGTCTCAAACTCTTAAACAATTCTTCTACTTCCTAATTGCTGGGATTGCAGGCATAGACCAGCAAACTCAGCCAGAAGAGGCAATTTTTGAAGAGGCCCTGAGGGTCAGGAAAAGAGACCCCTGCAGGGAGGAATAATGAAGTGCAGAGGTCCCGCAGGGAGGCTGGGATCCGCGTGCTCCAGCAATTGAATGAGGCTGGGACAGCCGAGAGAGGCGAGATGTGGAGCATTAGTGGGTCGGAGATGAGGTCGCGGACCTGGACACCAGCTAGACCCTAAAAGACCTTGTTGGCTTAGTGAACAACCTGAATGCCTTTTGACATATTAAAAATGTGCAGGAGAGATCCGGGAAACTGTGACTAGCTAGGAATAACATGGAGATGGGGTTGTCCTGAGACTGTCAGGGCATTCGCCTAGATTTAGCCACGTGAGACCTGCTCCCCTGGATAGCTGATGGATGAATGTTAAGGCAGATACGGGCTGGGGATGTTGCTTGGTTGGTGGAGTGCTTGCCTAGTATGCACGAGCCTAGATTCAGTCCTCAGCAGTGCATGCGGCAGCTGTGATGCCGTGGGCTGTGGTCTCCGTGCTGGGGGAGTCAGGGTGGGGAAAGGCAGGAAGATCAGAATGTCAAGGTCATTCTTAGCTACACCAGGCGCTCAAGGCCTTTCTAGGGTACGTGTTTGTTTGTTTGCTTGGATTAAATGTACAGACTGAGCTTGAGAGCTGAAATGAGTACGGGGTGTATGGATGTCTGTCATGACCTACAAGAAAATCAATGCAAGTTGGGCGGTGGTGCGTGTCTTTAATCTGAGCACTAAGGAGGAGGCACAGGCGGGCAGATAGATTTCTCGGTTCGAGGTCAGCCTGGTCTACAGAGCAAGTTCCATAACAGCCAGGGCTAGACAGAGAAGTCCTGCCAAAAAAAAAAAAAATACAAAAGAAAGAAAAGGAAATCTATGCCACCTTGGCTTTCTCCCAGCTCCCCTCTCCAGTCAGTCATAGGGTCTATTGATTCTCCTGCCAATAGCCCTCTCTCTCACAGCCGTGTGACACCCAGCATAGACCTCGTCTGCTGTTGCCTGGACCACTGCAGACACTGTCCATTCTCAGCCTTGTGATGGATAAAATTGAATGTCAACTTGACCAAGTCTACGATTATCTAAGCGACAAACTTTCGGGCATACACGTAAGGGAGTTTCTAGATGGAGCTAACTGGGGTGGGAAGACTCACCCTAAACAGGGGTGGTCATTTGAGGTCAGCATTTATGGCTCTCTGCTTCTGACTGCTGATGACTGTGACTGGTTGCCTCCTGCTCCTCCCAGCAGGGTGGACTGCACCCTGGAACCCTGAGTTTTAATAACCCCTTACATCCTTGAGTTGGTTTTCTTAGGTCTTTTGTCTCAACAATGAAAAAGAAAAAAATTAACCAGTCAAGTCTCTTGCCCCCCAGCTCTTTCCCAACAGGTCCTTGGGGGATGTTTGACAACCAGCTGCATCCCTTCCTTTCTCCTGCTCCAATCTCCAGCACCACTTTCTCCAGTTTTGAGTGCTGATGTATCAGTGATAAACTTGGAAGTGACTCCTGTCTCTGAGCCTTGAAGTCTTCATTGGGAACAGGGAGTTAGACCAGATGATTCTAGTCTATGGTCTACGGAATTGATGTTACACATGGAGTTTCTATTTGGTTTGGTTTTGAGAAAAGGTCTCATGTCGCCTAGGCTGGTCTTGAACTCACTATATAGTCTAGGATGACTGTGAATATCTGATCTTCCTGCCTCCACCACCTCCTGAGTACTGGGATAACATGTGTGTACCACCACACCCAGTGTGTGTGGTTGGCATAAAAAAAGATCTCACTATATAGCCCTGGCTGACTGGAGCTCTCTAAAGATGAGTCCCTGGCCTCAGACTTGTAGAGCTCTGCCTGTCTTTGCCTCCTGAGTGCTGAGATTAAAGTTGCATACCACCATGCCCAGTGTTATTATTGTTCCTTTAAAATGGTCTTGCCATGTAGCCCAGATTGTTCTCAAACTCTCAGTCTTCCTGCCTCGGCCTCCTGAGAGCTGAGCTTACAGTCACATGCCTGGTAGAGTTTTAGAAGCTGTGATTTTAGTGGGTGGTGCAGGGCTGTGGTGAAAATGCCTGATCTGGAACCCTGGTCTCATTCTGAACAACTTCACCTCCTACTGCTTCTGCTTTCACAGGGGTAAACAAAGATATTGGGACTGGCGAGGTAGCTCAGAGGATAAAGGCGCCTGTTGAGCAAGCAGGATTTCGATTACTAAAACCCACACCAAAGTGGAAGGCAAGAACTGACTTCCCAAGGCTTCCCTCTGACCACCACACGTTCACCTTTGCACCCACAACCACAGAGACATCATTCGCATACATGTGCACACACACAGAAATAATGATGATAATGGCAATAATAAATTTTTAATGGAGCTATTAATAGTCAAGGAAATGAAATAATGAAATTCACATAAAACAGAGCTGCCCAGACCCAAACACGCCACCAAGCCAGCAGGGACACTACCAACACCTGCACATTTATTTATTTATCAATCTTTTCTGCTTTGTTCTATTTCTTTCTTTTTTTTTTTTTTTTGAGACAGGGATTCATGTAGTCCAAGCTTGCCTTTAATTCATTTTGTAGATATAAATGGCCTTAAACTTGTGATCCTCCTGCCTCCACCTTCCACGGGCTGGTATTGTAGGCATGGACCACCACACTTTGTTCATGTGATGCTGAGGACGGAGCCCAGGGCTTTGTGCATGCTAGACACTCTACCGATGAGCTACTACTACAGACTCTGCTTATTCGTCTGTTCTACTACATACAGTTGAACACATATTGTTACAGTCCAAAAACATGATGTCCACCACTGAGATCAGGATTTGGACAATTGCAATTCTTCTTCTGCATGGCATTTGCTTGTTTCTTTGTTTGTTTTTTTGGCAGGATTTCTTTGTGCAGCCTTGGCTGTCCTAGAACTAACTCTGTAGACGAGGCTGACCTCCAACTCACAGAGATCTGCCTTCCTCTGCCACAGGAGTGCTTGGGGATTAAAGGTGTACACCACCACCAGCTGGTTTGTGCCTGGTATTGTTTGGCTTGCAAGCTAAGGATGGACTTTACCTTTTTAACTTCATGATAGAAAAGAAAAACAGAGAGAGAGAGAGAGAGAGAGAGAGAGAGAGAGAGAGAGAGAGAGAGAGAGAGAGAGAGAGAGAGAAATATTCCACGACACTGTATGATTTGAATACGAAATGTACCCCAACAGACTCATATGTGGAAAGCTTGTTCCCCAGCTGGGGCTGTAATTTTAGAAGGTTCTTTAGGAAGTGAGACTGAGCTAAAAGATGACTTGGATATAGATTTTGTCCTTGCCTGGTCCTTACTCACTGTCTCTGCTCTCTAGCAACTTTGTTCAACTCAACACTTGTTTATGATGGAGGCGAGGGTGTGTGTGGTCTGAGGTACACAGAGGGGATGGAGAGATGGCTCAGTTAGCACTGCACCCATATCAGGCAGCTCACAAGCACCTGTAACTCCATCTCCACGAGTACATGAGTTCCCATACCCACACACAGACACACATATATACAGAAAAATCAAATAAAATAAAAATTTAAAAGGACCAAGCGAGAACAAGTTGGGGTTGGGAGCTCTGGCATAATTCCCCAACACTCTCCACCTATCCCTTGAGGCAGAGTCTCTCACTGAACCTGAAGCTCATTATTCAACTAAGTCAATAAGCTCGAGGGGCCACCTGTCTTCACCTCCCCAGTGATAGGATTTGAGGCGTGCATTGCCATAATGCTTTTTTGTTTTTGCTGTTTTTGTTTTTAACATGGTGCTATGGATCCAAATTAAGGTAGGCACTTTACCAATGAGCCATCCCCCTAGCCCAAAGCACACACTTTTACTTCTATGACATTCTGCCCCACCACAGGCTCACATCAATGGAGCCAGACAACCCACAAAATGAAATCTGTGAAATCATGATCTACAGCAAAATTTTCATCCTGGAAACTCTTCTCTCGTCTCTCGGAGTGAGCTCATTCAGGCAGTAAGGGGTCTGAACCCACATCTCTCTAGGTTTACAACATGTGGCTCAGCTACTGCAACCCAAAAGCTTGAAAACACATGAGCAAATGCCCTGGAATAGGGTAAACAGATCAAAATCTATTAAATGAATTCAAGAAAAAGATTCAGTCAAGATGTGGTGGTATACACCTATCACCCCAGCACTAGGGAACATGAGGTAGGTAGATGGCCATGAATTTTAGGCTAATCAGATCTATATATGGAAAGCTTATCTAAGCCCCTCCCTATGTATGCCCTGGATATTTCACCTGGGTGTTTTATCACAGTGAGAGAAATCAAAGTAGAACACCACACACACACACACACACACACACA
>NW_004949206.1:383033-390641 GCF_000317375.1 Microtus ochrogaster
ACACACACACGCACGCATCAGACTTCCAGCCCCAAAGGCATCATTAATCTGCAGTTTGACCTTGGCCCAGCAGACAGTTACTGGTTCAGTGCTGGAAGGGTGGCTTTTAGACGCAGAATACTCTTGGTTCAAAGCCCAGCTCTGCCATTGAGTGGCTGAATCAACCAGTTCCATTCCTGTGATCTGCAAACAGTGGGACTTTATATCCAACATACTGGGAAGACTGAATAAAAGTCCCCATGGGATCCATTCTTGCCCCACTTTCTCTCTCCAGGCTACTATTTTTCCATCTCAGAAATGATGAGCCCTTTCTGCTCTGACACTCTGGGATCGTGATATCCAACATGTCTTATTTTAGCTCGGTGTCTGGCTCGAATGCTGAGATTTGAGTCTGCACAGAGGCTGCACCCTGCTTTCCCTGGAAAAGGTCTCCTCAGGTTAGGGTGAAGGCTTGGGGAAGATTTGGCCTCAAGAGAGCTGGGGGAGGAGCAGGGATATCCTTCTGTAACACAGTGAGCTATAAAGATGGACCCACGCTTAGGCAGAATGAAGAGGAAACACACGATAGGTTAATATAATATATCATAAGTATGTATATAGAAAGTATCAGCTCAAGGGGCTAGAGAGATGGCTCTGTGTAGAAGAGTGTTCAAGCATGTGTACCTAAGTTCAAATTTCCAGCACCCATGTACAAAAAGGGACATGGCTACCGTGTTTGTAACCCTAGCATTGGGGAGTGGAGGCAGAGACAAGCAGATCCTCTGACCTCACTGGAGCCAGTCTGACTGAAAAGGTGAGCTTCTCAGGCAGGAGCACACCCTTTACCAAAGCCATAGGCAGAGAGTGACCAGTCAAAAGACACCCAGCATCCCGCTCTGGTCTCTGCCTGTACACGCACAGGTGCAAGGATTCATCTACCTCACATGTACATCACACCACACACAGTGCACACACATTAAAATGGCAATCAATTGGAAGGACCTGGTTTAGTTAAATTATGTAACGGTGAACTAATTTGGATTGAATTGGAGAAATAAGTCAGAATGAATCGGGGTTAGTTGGACAGGATTGAGGGGATGAAATATATTTCATCCCATCAGTAAGCTGATCTGAATAGAACTGGATTGGACAAAGCTGGAAAGGTAAGACACCCCAGAGAGCGGTGTTTGGATCTCTGGACACTGGCATCATCTGGAAGAGGTCTGTGCTGGTGCCTTCGGTGTGTGGATCTTAGAACCCTTACTTCATCAGAGGATGGCTAACAGTTCCCCACAGAGTTCTTAGAGGATGGAGTGTGAGCTCACACGTGCTAAAGATAAAGAGCCTCACACCTCAGAAGACGATGAAATCTGCACTCTAGCTAATGGCATGCACTGTGAAGTGCTGGTGGTGAAGAACACCAGAAATACACCTTGAAATGCCTAAAATAAATCAAAAACTGAGATAAACGATACATAGTTAGAAGCTTAGATAAAGGGTTGGCTATAGCTCAGATGGTACACGGCTTGCCTAGGCGCACGAGAGCCTGGGTTTGATTCCCAGCACCATATAAACTGTGCCTGTCTGTCCAGTACTCCGAAGGTGGAGGCAGGTGGCTCAGAAGTTCAAGGTCAACCTCAGCTACGTACTGAACTGGAAGGTAGCCTGAGCTATTTGAGACCCTGATTCCAAGAACAGAAAAGGAAGAAAAGGGGAAGAGAAGGGAAGGGAAAGGAAGAGACAGAGAAAGGAGGAGAGACAAGGGAAGAAAATGGAAGGAGATACGATGAGAAGGAAGAAAAACAGAGACAGGGAATGATAAAAGGAAATGTAAACCCAGGAACAGGTCATCGGCTGACTGGAATTGATGGGCTCGTGTGGCTCACTATGAAACTCTTGTCTGTTTGTGGAAAAAAATTAAAATAATAAAATGTTGCACCCAAAATAAAGAGCTCTGTAAACTGTTAATTTCTAAAATAACAGTGCTGGTTAAAAATACAACTTCTGGAGGCGAGTGACGTGAGTTTGATTCCCAGCTCTACCCCTCACTCTCTTTTGGCCCCAAGCAAATGACTTCACCCCTCTGAGTGGCTCCTTCCATGTCTATAAAATGTGGCTATTAATAGTCCTCACCTCATGGGCTTCTATCAGAGCAGAGCCTGACACCTGATCAAGAACGTAGCTGTAGTTTAGCCCACTAAACAGCACAGTGCATGGACACTACACCATCTCTACTTCACACAGCAATCCTACATGCCTCCTAGGCCAAACAGCAAAGAAACCTCTCAGTGAAAGAAGGTCCCTTTCTAGCTCCGAAGCTGAAAGTCTCTTACCCTCCTCACCCCTGCCCCAGCCCACACACAGTTCCTTGGACTCACCTGATAAAATGAAGAAGATGCCAGACACGAAGGCCAGAATGGTCCTCTGAGGTCGGATGTGGCCGATGTTGCTGATGACAAAGGCGGTGAACACAAGGAAGAGACTAACCATTGGGAAGGGAGTAGCCGTGCGTACCGTCTCTGGGGGAGGTGGACAAGAAGAAGCAGGGGTGAGGGCCAAGTCTCCAGTGAGCTACTTCCCCATGCCCTTCACTATTCTTCCCTTTAGCTTCCCCCCTTCTCACCTACTCCATCCTTCTGTGAGCTATGTCCTCTGCTGACTCCACTCTCAACCACACCACACACTTGGATCGACCCCACCCATCTCCTGCTGATACCTCCCCATCCCAGCCAAGACATTTCTATTTGACTTCTTCTCTCCCACTACTCTTTCTTCTTTCAACCCTCTGCCCTCTGTATGAACCCACCCCTTCCCTACCTAATCCTGCCCTTTCTCCCAAAACCCTCTTGTTGCCTGTGCCCCTTCCCTGATCCCCCTCACTCAAAATATTCTCCGTGTTTTCCGTCACCAAGTTGATCTCTGGTTCAAGAAAGTACTCGGAAGCCACACAACGCCCCTTCTCCCGACCTGGTGGGGAGGAAGATAAGAAAGCATGGGTGGAGGAGAGGCTCTGGGGTTCAAGGGAAGCTCTCAGGAACAGAACAGGACCCAGGATGGAGACGGGAAATTTCACCCAACATTTATAATCTGCACTCTTGGGGCTGGGAGAGAAAGGGTTGAGCCAGCTGAGCCTGGGGGTACAGGAGTGTAACCGTATCTACTGGGAAGTCTGAGGCAGGAGGACTGTAAATTCAAGGCCAGCTGGGCTATATAATTGAGATTAAATCCAGTCTGGGCAGTTTAATAAAGCCCTGTCTCAAAATAGGAAGCAAAGAGAAAGCTAGGGATGTAGCATTTGCCAAGGACGCACGAGGCCTTGGGTTCCTTCCCAAGTACTGAAAAATGAAGAAATTCATAGAATGGCGGGCCATCAGAGTGTTGGAAGATCTTAGTTGCTCTGAATATTGGAAGGTGGAAGAGGACAGGGCTGGATTTTAACATCTGAAATGAGGAGGGCTCTGTGGACAAGGACTCCTAAGGTTCCTAAGGAACTCCTGGGTTCCTAAGGTCCAGGGAGCTGGGGTGTCTGAAAGGAAATAGTCTTAATGTTCAGCTAGAAGGCAGGGAATCTTCCCCGTTACCCAGGAAACATGGGAACTGTCCAAGGAGTAAGTTCTGAATCTAAACTGTTGACAGGTTTTGTTTATTTGTTGTTGTCATCATTATTACTATTTTGGTTTTTCCCGACAGGGTTTCTCTGTGTAACAGTCCTAGCTGTCCTGGAACTCACTTTGTACACCAGGCTGGCCTCAAACTCACAAAGATCCACCTTCTTCTGCCAACCAAGTACTGGGATTTAAGGAGTGTGTCATCACCACCTGGCTTTCTTTTCGTTTTTGAGACAGACTCACGTATTCCAGGCTGGCTTTGAACTCTCTCCATAGCTGAGGCTGACCTTGATCTTCTTGCCTCTGATCGCCCAGGCCGCGATTACAGACAAGCACTCTTACACATAGTTCTTGAAGTTCCAGGGGTCAGTCCCAGGACTTATTGTGTGCTAAACGGCCATTCGACCAATTGTACTATCTATAGCTCTAGACCTAGAATTCTGGGTTATTTTTGTCACTTTAAAAAGTATATTACTCATTTTGGAGGAGACAGGTGTGAGTGTGCCAGCCTGCAAGTGTGGAAGTCAGAGAACAACATTCTGGAACAGACGCTCTCCTTCCAGCATGTGTGTGAGTTCCAGTTTCACAGAGTGAAACCCTGTCCACTGAAGCACCTCCCTGGACCTAGGCTGCTGACTTCTAAGAGTTAAAGCCAGGAGAAGGTTTGAGACATGGATTTTGAGTATCTTAGCTTCACTATCTAGGGGATAAAGGGGTAGGCACGAGGATTCTGTGCTGAAATTAACTTCCGGAGAGAAATAAAATCAACTTCTGGATTCTTGGAGTCTACAATATGTGACTATAGATAAAGACTTTGGGGTGGGAGAAGGCAGGTCAGGGGGGCACCTGCAAAGAAGCAGACTCTCCAGAGGCCAGCGTGCAGTGCCATCTTGACCTCGGTGGTCTGGTTCTGCGGCAAAACGGTCCCCTCTTCCATGTACAGCCAGTAGTCCGTGCTGACCGCGATGCCCACAAGGAGCAGGCCGCAGGCACCAAACACGCTGCTCAGCAGGGTCAGGGCACGGCTGCTGCAGTGACTCATCCTGAGCGGCGGGGGGCGCCCTTCGGGGCCTGCGGGACCAGAAAATATAACAGAGAGTGCCCAGAGTCCCCAACCCCATGCAGCCATTTAGGACATGAGCTCCGGTCAGAGACACAGAAACCCAAAACCAAACTTCTAGCTTTGATTTCTGTGCAGTGAACCACCATCCCCGCCCTGAACTCTGTTGACTCCAAACTTCCACACTGGACTTCCCTGACCCTTCATTGTGCTCTGTTCTTAGGAATGCAGATCCTCAACTTGAGATAAGACTTGTAGCTAGTCTTTAAATTCGACCGGGAGATGAGCCATGTCTTGACTTGAGCCATGTCTAGACCAGAGGTCCAAAGTAGCAGTCAGGATTCTGACTAGACTCCAAATTCTCAACTCATGACAGAGTCCCCCAGATCCAACTTCCTGTGTTGGCTTGCAAGCTCAATTTTAAAAGCCAGACCTTAGCAGAGTCCTTAACCTTTGAAGTAAGCCAGTGACTCAGAGACAAGCCTAATTCAACAGCTTCAAATTTGGACCTGGTACCTCAACCCTGACTGTGTGCCCTGATTAACCCTCAACTCTGCACACTAGACAGGCCCTTCACAAAGGACCTGCTAGCACATTTTAAGAACTGGGGTACTAGGTTTAGACACTGAATTACGGACAACTTGGTTTATTCAGAAATTCTATCCCATGCTGCCCAGCTTTAACTCTATGCTCTGACCTGTATATTGGAATGTTCTCTGTAGAACCTGTCTCTGAAGCACATTTAATAATCCTCAAAGTAGGTCACCACTCAGGGCTCCCTAACCCCATACTCTGGACTCCCACACTTGACTTCAGGCCTATCTAAGACTTTGAGCACAGCCCTGCTCCTGAGTTGACACTCTTGGATGTCTATCCTTACCCCAACACTCAGTTGTAATTTTTAACACCCCTCCCCTGCTGCATGTATGTGTGTGTGTGTGTCTGTGTGTCTGTGTCTGTGTGTCTGTGTGTGTGTGTTCACTGTGATGGTCAGATGACAACCTCAGGTGTGTGTCACGTTGCACCATGTTTGAATGTTTGAGTTGTTTGTCCCTGCATATGCCAAGCTAGCTGCCATACAAACTTGAACCAGGGACTCATCTGTCTGTATCTCCTATCTCATCCTAGGAATGCTTTCATTACAGACACATGCTACCATCTTCGACCTCCCAAATTCCTATTAGGAGCTCAGAAGTGCTAATGGGGGGGGGTGTGTCCTGAAGGCTTCCAATTTTTTTTTATGTAATGTATTCATTGTGTGTGTGTGTGTGTGTGTGTGTGTGTGTGTGATCATGGCACTCATATAGAAGTCAGAGGACAACTTTCGAGAATTGGTTCTTTCTTCTCACTATGTGAGTCTGAGGGATCCAGCTGAGGTCATCAGCTAGACAAGCCAGACACTAGGACCTTTACCATCTGAGCCATCTCAACAGTCCCCAAATTCTTTATCTACAATTACACCCCCACTCACCACACAAGAAATCCCACCTTGCCACAAAATGCCATGATGTGCACGCACGACTCATCTTGGGGTCTGCAATTTACCTCAACTAGAGTCCTCTATGAGCAAAGACACTCATTCCCCTTTTAAAAAATTATTTGTAGGTGTGTGAGTCTGCATGTGGGTATGTTCATTAGAATGAGGCCAGAGTTGATAGACCCCTGGAAAAGAGGCCAGAGGTGATGGGTACTCCGGAACCGGAGTAACAGACAATTGTGAATCATCTAGTATGGGTGCTGGGACCAAACTCCAGACTTATGGAAGAGCAGCAAGTGTTCTTAACCACTGAGCCACCATCTCTCCAGCTCCCACCCTTGATCTTTTTCATTATAAAGTTTGAGACACCTCCCCCAAACATTTTCCCAACAGAGCAGTTAAGACGACCTGAGACCCCACTTTCCACATGTCCTCATAATTCTGTGAGCATTGGGAATCTACTTCCCAATAAGACCCTAGAATCAGAGTCACCCCCGACATCCCGGCACTCTGAGCCTCCAGAACTCCTGACTTCCAACCTCAGCCTCGTGGAGGACCCAAAGATCTAGATTCTGTCAGAGCTCTGGCTAGATTTTCCTCCCATCCCCCTCCAAGTGGCTCTGGAGCTTTACCGCCAGCTGCCTGCTCAGCTTCCAGTCCTCGGCTCAAACAAGCATCATCCACCCAGTCACCCAGTCACTGGACTGTCTCGGTCCAGGTAGCTGACCTCAGCCTCCGGGTCTGCTCATCCGACTGGACCCACAGTGGGGAAGCTGGACCTTTCCAGCTCCCCTCACTTCTCATACTAATCCCACTCCTCCCATTCAGTTCATCTTCTTTCTACCTGACCCACTCAGAGCTCTTTATCTGCAGCCATTCCTCCTCTGGGACACCCCCACCTCCATCACTACCAGGCCTGGAATCTCCTTCTGGTCTTTTACCCCAGCGTTTCCGCGATTTGGATATTGAATGGCTGAAGTTCCATTCCTCAAAGCCCAAGTCCAAACTCAATCTCCCAGACAGTAACTCTTGGCTTTTCTGGGGACCCTTTCCCAGACTAACAGCTGCTCTACCAACCTGGGCCCCTCCGCCTTTATCCGTTACCACCTTTTTCAAAGACCCTGCCTAGACCCTGCCCAGTGGCGACGATCTCTGAACTCAAACACCACAGAGTTTGTTTTCTTACTCCCGGACCCTCGGATCCCGGTCCTCTGGGATCCACCAGGCCCAAATGTCCCTCCATCCACCCAAACCTTCCCAAATCCGACACTGGAACCCCCAGGATCCCACCCTTGGAGCCCTCTCTAACCTCCCTGAGCCCCAACTCCTGCTGAGAGTGGTCTAGCGCAGAGACCCCTGCCTTGCCGGACCCTCCCCTCACACTTACCTCTCTCAGGGCTGGGCGGACGCTCCGGGCCGCGGGCTCCGCAGCCGCATGACCGGCCCCGCGGTTTCCCCCGGCCGCCGCCGCCGCCACCGGGGTC
>NW_004949206.1:390978-396098 GCF_000317375.1 Microtus ochrogaster
AGACAGAGAGAGAGAGATTGATTCTGGAACTCACGAGTCCTGAGTCTGGAGGAGACAGAAAGAAAAGGAGAGAGAGGAGAGAGATGGAATAGTTTCAGGTGTCCCCACCCCCACCACTACAGAGGCTCAGAGAGTCTAAGGCCCTGGAAGTGGAGAGGTCAGAGAGCCCCAGAATTCAGACAGGAGAAAGCTCAGAGGCCTTGGGTCAAGGAAAACTGAAATCCAGGGATCTTGAGCTTGGAGATGGAGTGGGGGAGAAAGAGAAATAGAGATTGATGATAGATAGGTAGATGATAGATAGATAGATAGATAGATAGATAGATAGATAGATAGATAGATAGATAGATAGATACTCTCTGAGGAGAGACAGCAGGGGCAAGCCGGAGTGGGAGGTCCCCTGGTGAGGACTGGGGCTGTAGTCAGGCAAGGGGCGGAGCCTGGGGTCTGGGCAGATGGAGAAGGCGGGAAGGGGCGTCCCGGGCCGGGGTCCCTAGAGCAGCAGGCGGGCCGGCGCAGAGCAGAGCCGGGTCCTGCAGCCGCCGCGGAGCCGGGAGCGGGGCCAACCCCCCCCCCCCCCGTGATGTCAGCGGGGCCACTCTTAAAGGGGCAGGCCGCCTGCGGAGGGTCGGAATTTGGGCTGGGGCCTTCAGGAGCGGGGATAGGGGTACAGGGTTGGTGGTGCTGGAGAAAGGGATAGTTTTAGCATCCAGCTGGAGTGGGACTCGGAAACCCAGAGGAGATGCCAGGCCCCCAAAGGAACCTGCTAAGCTTTTGAGGCTCTGTCCCCTCCAAACACACTGACAGGCACACCATTCTGCTGGCCTGCCCGATCCAGTGACTACATTCCCCATCAGCCCTGGCGGCCAGAGGCCAGCACCTGGAGCGGGGGTCAGGGTCTTCTCCGATGTCTTCTGGGAAACGTAGTCTGAATTGATTGCTCCACTCCACACACTCATCGCTCGCCTCCACACACACTTGCAAGTGGGTCAGGAGAGAAAGAGGCCGGGAGAACGCTTCTGCCTGTTTTCTGCCTTGCTAACTGGTTTCTAAGCCCCCAGGTTCTGATTGTCCTGCCTTCTGTGACATGGGGTCCATCCTTCTGATCATTTCTGTCTCTCCATAGGAGGCCAGCCTTTCATCTCCCTTCCCATGGACTTTTCTGGATCCTGGTGTGTGTGTGTGTGTGTGTGTGTGTGTGTGTGTGTGTGTGTGTGTATACACTTTGCTCTGGGTGAGTATACACGTGTGGTATCTGGGTGGAGGGTCGGTCATTTGCTGACACAATTAATGGTCAAGGGGTGTTCTTTCTCATTAAGTATTTGACTGCTTCTTTAAAGGAGTCTCTGTATGTCGCTCACATGCCGAAGGTGTCTTCGCTTTTATTTTACGGGTCTGTGCAGTCTCTCTCCCCCATCTCTCTCCACACCCCCTATGTTTGTTTCTATGTACAGCCGGCCCACCTCCGCACCCCCTTCATTCCCCAAGCTTACAAGAAAACATCCAAACATTTTAGCATCAGCATCCCAAATTTATTCTCCAGCAGCTGTGTCTGGGTGGGAGAGGCTAAAGGAAGGGGGTGGGGGAGAAAAAAGTCCCAGAGAGTGACAGGCACTGCTGAGGACATGGATGGGGAGGTGTGCTTCCGACCAAGGCTGGAGCCATGCACCGGGGCAGGTGAGCAGTGATGGGTTCTGGAACAAGTCTAGAACAAAAGCTGACTGACAACAGTCGGGGAAAGAATCCTCCGTGCATGCCAGGAATCTCCAGAGCGTGGAAGGGAGGTGGCCTGGAACACGGAGCCCAGCCTCCCACTTAACTCTACAACTGAAGTGGAGGTAGGAGGGGCCTTGAAGGATGCGGGCGGGCTGATCTGGAATCTTAGTCTGGAGCAGGCAATCTCATGAGACTACTTCTCCCAGGGTGTTGTAGTGGGGAGAAGGCATAAAACTACCAAGATGGAGTCTAGAACCCCTCACGGAGTGGGGTTTCTGGGAACAGCATCCAGATGTTGGGGGTGGGGTGGGGAAACAAGGCTCAGCACAACGGAATCTAGAGCACAGAAAGGCTCTAGAGACTGTATGGCGTTTAAAATGCCAGTAATGCTTGGGAACAGCATCTAGAACCCGTTGGGGTGCGGGAAAGAGGCCAGAGGCTGGGGTGCGGGACCTAGAATCTGGACTAGAGGCAGGAAGGGGCTGCAGCCGGCGTGGCGGAGGGGGGCACTGGGGACACCTAGTGGTGTCAGGTGAGATTACATGACAGGCACGGGCACTGGGCTTGTGGGGCTACGGGCATCTGGATGCACGAAGTCCGGGTTTACATAGGTAAAGCCCTGGAAATCCGATTGGTCGATGCTGGCTAGGACCAGGCGGTCTGGCGGAGTCAATGCTGGCGCCGCCCGTGTGAAGAACTTGTCAAAGTTTTCGCCACTGCGTCCACACTGTGATATGAAAGAATGGAAAATTAAGCTTTAATAATCAGAACCTAGGCACACCCCCGTAGTCTCTGATACTCCCTTTGGGAGCATCTCTGCTGAAGGGTCCCCACAACTCCACACACAGGTATTGAAGGTCGGGAACTCTAACCCCCAGGGATGGAAGCTGGGAGGGCAACTGACCGGACGTGGTCTGAACGGAGGTGCAATCTCCAGTCTCTCCAACCTCTCCCAGTCGATCCAGCGGAAAAAGCCGTGTGCCCGGATGGTAGGTTCGCCATCTGGCCCTGAGCCCAGGCGCTTTCCCGGGTGCTTGGTCAAGAACTGAGAAAGACACACAGAGAGGGCCTGCCAGATAGCTCATTGAGTAAAGATTTGTCACAAGCCTGATAGATGACTGAGTTCAATCCCTAGGACTCGCATGATGGAAGGGAGAAATGACTCCCTAAAATTGTTCTCTTTACTCCACATATGTGCTATGGTATGTGTGTGTGTGTTCACGCGCGCGCACACACACACACACGCACACACACACACAATCAACAGATTAAAAATGTAATTTAAAATGCCTTAAAAATCAAGTGTGGTGGTCTAAGGATTAGAGAAAATAAAAGAGAAATAAGAAAAATCCCAAAGGGGGAGGCAGGGAGGGAGGGGAAGAGAGAGAGAGAGAGAGCGAGAGAGAGAGAGAGAGAGAGAGAGAGAGAGAGAGAGAGAGAGAGCGCTAGAAATAGAAGATCTCCTCTGGATCTTCTGTGCCAACTAAGGAAGAAGAAACTGGGGCTTGGGGCTCACAGTTTGAGCAACTCATCAAGATCCCTAAAAAATAAAAGTCACAGGAATTGGAGGTAATCTGACCCATGAAGCTCTGGAAAGACAGGCCTTTCCCTTTCGGCATTCCCCACAGAGGGCCAGGATGTGGGTACTGCAAAGGATGATGAAGTAGAAGCCAATGTTGGTTTGGAATGACAGCAAGGTGGCAAACTACTGTTCAGCCAACTTTTGCAGCAGATGGCCATAAAGAGGTTTGAATGATAGGAACCTATTTCTAAAAGAGTTGGAAACTGGGGTGTATGGGTTGTGGATCTGAAGAAGCTGGGAGCTGGGGCTCTCACCCCCTTGCAGATGGCCACCGCTTCCCGGGAAAGTGACTTGGGATAGGTGACAGTTTGTTCCATGATGGCTTGAAACAGCTCCTCCTCATCTTCCCCATCAAAGGGTGGCTACAAAAGTAGGGAGAATAATGTCAGGGCTTGACAGATTGCCTTTCCCGAGGCTGCATCTCTTTATTATCCACTTCAAACAACAGCATTTTGATAATGCACCTCCACCCCTGTGGACACCCCTGGGAAAAACCTAGAAAACTATCCCACCTTCATCTCCAATCGCCTCTCATACATGCTCCAATTCTGTGTATCTCTCTACTGTTTGCCTGTATTGTTGTGCTATGCAAATCAACGGAGTGTTAATTAGGAAATATGTCATCTAATGAGAGAGGTAGGGAAGGAGAAAGACACACACAGAGAGGTACAGGGAGTCACAGAAGGAGAGGCTGCAGGGAAGACTGGAAGCAATTACCCTCACTGAAAGTGTTCAGTCTTCCATGGTTAGGAAATGTGATATGAAGTAAAGATTTGCTTGTTTATCTGTTTGTCTTGAGACAGGGTCTCATTTAGCCAGGCTAGGTAGCTAACGATGACTCTGAACTCCTAATCCCCTTATGTCCACCTCCCAAGTGTCGAAGTTATAGGCATATAATAACACACACAGTAATCCTTTAAATTTAAAGACATCCTTCCCATGTTCATACCACGGATATCACTTTGTTCTGGGGAGTGGTGATATGGTTCATCAGACCACTAAAAAGGTCCACAGGAAAAAAGATGAAACAAAAGCCAAACTGACAGGGCTAAGCCAATGTTTCAGGACCGTGGACAGCGCTGTCCTGCCCCAGCTTCCTGCGGTTTAGCACTACTAGCACGTTTTCTTAGACTGGACTCCGCTTCCTCCAAGAATCATGCCATACAAAAAGGAGCATCCACTCAATGTAATCAAGTCAACACATGCGCACTTCCCCTTACCTGTCCTGCCAACATCTCATACAGCAGGACCCCAAAAGACCACCAGTCAACAGACTTCCCATACGGCTGATAGGCAATGATCTAAAAGAGAAAGTAAAGAGTAACATTTTTTGAGATAGGGTCTCACGCAGTTCAGGCTAGTTTTGAACTAACTATGTATCGAAGGGTGACCTTAAACTCTTTATTCTCCTGCCTCCACCTCCTGCGTGTTAGGAATTCAGATATGTGGCACTGTGCCTGGCTGTAGCTACTTTAAGATGTGCAGAACTCCTCTGGCCTCTCTTTCTCTCTCTGGATCCTGACCTATTTCAAGTGTTTTTGACACAAATATTTTCCACTCTGAATATTTTAGCAAGAGCTCCACCCTTTGGAAAATCCAGGAAATGATGTTTATATACATGCAATGTTCCTTTGCAGTCAGATATAAAGGCTACCTAAGGGCTGCCAAGATAACAGCAGATAAAAAGGCCCTTTCCACACAAAGCCTGATGGCTAGAATTGGATCCCCAGAACTCACATAGTGGGATGAGAAAACTAACTCCCTGAAGTTGTTCTTTGCCCTCCATATGTTACCTATCACACACACACACACACACACACACACA
>NW_004949206.1:396583-406284 GCF_000317375.1 Microtus ochrogaster
ATCCCCAGAACCCACATAAATGCCAGGTGGGTGTAGTGACCCATCTGTGATTCCAGCCTTGGAAGGTGGGGGCAAGGAACCCTAAGTACAAGCTGGCTAGGGAGACTAGCTATATCAGAAAACTCTGGGTTTGACTGAGAAAATTTGCTTCAGTGAATAAAACAGAAGAGTGGTGGAGGGTTCCTAACATAACCCTGGGCCTCTGCATGCCTGCACAAATGTGCCCACACACATGCAAACATGCATATACACGTCACTATACAAACACGCACTAGAAAAATGGAAACAGTTCCTTAAAATTCAACAGCAAAGCTACATGTACTATCAATGAGCTGCCATTCAATTCTGTACCAAAGGGTAAGCCCCACCCAGCCAGCACACAGAAGAGACAAAGCCTCACAGCAGGCATAGTGTTCTCAGGCCTTCCCACTCAGAATATACTAGAAATAGTCTCCACCTTCTCCACTTGGGAATAGTGCATGCTCTACTCACGCTCCTACTCCTGTACACTACTCATCCTCTAGTTCTGCTGGCTTTACCCGCTTGAAGGAGGGAGATCTAGACCACTGTGAGTGGTACTATTCCCTAGGCAGGAAAGCCTGAAGTGTAGGAATAGTAAAAGGTGTATGGGCTGAGCACTGAGCACATGTGTGAACACATTGCTTTCTGCTCTTAACATGAAAGTGACCAGCTCCATGACTTAAAGTGCTAGGCCTATGTGTCTCTCCACTCAAGGCAGTGGTGGAAACAACCATAGATGGGGACTGGTAAGATGCCCACAAACCAAAAACAAGCCTTGTCTCCTATGACTACTAGACAATTGCACCCACTGAGAGATGTTCACAGAGCAGCAGGCTCAGGGTTACCTCAGGTGCTATGTAGTCTGGGGTCCCACAGAAGGTTCGGGTTGTGGACCCAGGGAAGACATTCTCTTTACACATGCCAAAGTCTGTGATCTTGATGTGTCCTTCAGCATCCAGCATCACATTATCCAACTTGAGGTCCCTGGAAGGCGAGAGTACAAGGGAGAATTGCAAGAGAGTAGCGTGATGGTCAGTGTTCCGTGTCAACTTGATACAATGCACTATCTCCAAAAGAGACTCTCAGTGAGGGAATTGTCTAGAGCCGGTTGGCCAGTGCACATATTTGCCAAGACTTCCTTGATTACTTTAGTTTAGACAGGCAGACCTGGTCTACTGTGGGTGGAACCACTCTAGGCAGGACACCAGCTTCGTGAATTAATTCATTGCTCTCTACTTTTACCTGTGGGTGTGAACAGCCTTGACTTTTCCTCACTGATGGAAACTGTGAGCCAAACCAAACATTTTCCCTCCTTGTTTTTGGTTTTGTTTTGATTTTTGTTTTGGTTTTTTTGAGACAAGGTTTCTCTCTGTAGCTTTGGAGCCTGTCCTGCAACTCACTCTGTAGACCAGGCTTGCCTCAAACTCACAGAGATCCACCTGCCTCTTCCTCCCGGGTGCTTGATTAAAGGCATGCATTACTCCTGCCCAGTGTCCCTAGGTTGCTTTTGTTAGATTCAAAAATTGTGTGTGTGTGTGTGTGTGTGTGTGTGTGTGTGTGTGTGTGTGTGTGTGTCCAGGTGCCTGGGGGAGGATGCAAAAGAGGATGTCATGGCCGAGTGGTGGTACCGCACGCCTTTAATCCCAGTACCAGGAAGCAGAGGCAGGTGGAACTCTGTGAGTTCAAGACCAGCCTGGTCTACAAAGTGAGTTCCAGGACAGCCATGGCTACACAGAGAAACTCTGTCTCGAAAAATAAAACAAACAAACAAATAAAAAGATGATCTATTATCTCCTGGAGCTGGAGTTATAGGCAGTTGACTTCTGTTTTCTGCTGAACAATCTTTCCAACCCCCTTGTGGTGCAATTTCGAACAGCAATGGGTTGCAAAACCCAAAGCAACTAGCATTCAGCAATCCAGAGCTATGTGTTGGAATGGCATCCATATTTTCACTCCAAGGAAAGTGCTGGGGCTACTGACCTGTAGATGATGCCCTGGTTGTGAAGGAAGAAGAGGCCTATTGCAATTTCCGCAGCATAGAATC
The DNA here is from genome assembly GCF_000317375.1 of Microtus ochrogaster. Classification (NCBI taxonomy): domain Eukaryota; kingdom Metazoa; phylum Chordata; class Mammalia; order Rodentia; family Cricetidae; genus Microtus; species Microtus ochrogaster. The sequence continues at coordinate 398,649 of NW_004949206.1, forward strand.
TGGAGGAGCACATGGGAAGTGAGAAGGTCAGTGACAAGACCACCCCCTCCCGCCTCCCACTCCCTTCACTGTTGCTGAGACTTACGCTGCATGGGGCTCCTTAAATTTGCCCAGCTGCTGAATGTGGTACATTAAATCACCTCCGGTGACGTACTCCATCACGAAATACAGGCGGTCCTGAGGAACAGTAGGTGTGGCTTAGTGTCAGGGACACACCACACCTGGACAGAAAAGCTTTATTGTATTTGGTTTTGGTTTTTTGAGTCAGGGTTTTTCTGTGTAGCTCTGGCTGTCCTGGAACTTTCTATGTAGACCAGGATGGCCCCAAAGTCACAGAGTTCTGCCGGCCTCTGCCTCCCAAGAGTTGGGATTAAAGGGCTGGACCACAACCGCCTTTTTTTATTTTTTAGTTTTTGAGTGTTTTGCCTACATGTATATATGTCTCCACATTTGCACCTGGTATCTTTGAGTGTCAGAAGAGGACAATCAGTCAATGCCAAGGACCTGGAGATTCCACCATGTGGATGCTGGGAACTGAACCTGGGTCTTCTGCAAGAGCGGTGTCTCTAACTGCTTAGTCATCTCCCTAGCTCCAAACTAATTTTTTAAAATATTTATTTATTTATTATGTATACAATATTCTGTGTATGTGCCTGAAGGCCAGAAGAGGGTGCCAGACCTCTTTACAGATGGTTGTGAGCCACTATGTGGTTGCTGGGAATTGAACTCAGGACCTTTGGAAGAGCAGGCAATGCCCTTAACCATTGAGCCATCTCTCCAGCCCCAAACTTTTTTGTTTGTTTGTTTAAAGACAAGGTCAGTGGTAGTGCATGCTTTTGATCCTAGAACTTGGGAGGCAGAGTCAGACAAATCTCTAAGTTTGAAATCAGCCTGGTCTACAGAGCAAGTCTCAGGATGACTAGGGCTAAAACAAAGAAATCCTGTATCACAAACATACAAATAAAAAGACAAGGATGGTCTCCTATAGCCCAAGATGGCCTTGAACTCACTGTGTAACTGAGGATAATCCTGAACTCATAATCCTTCTGCCTCTGATTTCCAAGTGCTGGGAATACAGGGATCTAACACAGCCATCTAAGAACAGCTCTTTCCTCCTGCCCACCTGGGACAGACATGGAGACCTCCCAATTCACTCTGCCAGTAATCCAGAGGAACTGGACAAACACAGAGGCAAGCTCCGAGATTCTAACCCTGCCACCTCAGAATCTCCGCAGCCCTGTCTCTGTTACTCTGATTACCTGATTTTCTAAGAGACCCACAGGACTGGACTGAAATCCAGGAACACTGAATCTCATGCTGCAGCCACATGCAAATGCAGCTCTGGCTGTCTGGGACCAACGGTGGCCAGCTTTCTCTGCAGCTCTCAGTTTTTATTTCTCTAGGAGGAAACTGTAGACGTGTGTGCACATATGTGTGTGTGTGCATGTATGCCATCAGAGAAAATAGGATGCACACCTCAATCACTCTCTGCCTTATTCCCTGAGACAGGGTCTGTTAGTGAACCCAGAGTTAAGGTGGCACCCAGTAAAGACGCCCTGTGACACTGTTTCCATCCCCACCCCCACAGTACTGGTGGTACAGGGGCTCATGAAGCCACAGCTGGCTTTTTACATGGGTGATGGGAATTCAAACTTAGGTCCTCACGTGTGCACAGCAGGTGTTCCTACCCACTAAGCCATCTCTCCTATTGTTTTTGTTTGCTTGTTTTGTTTTCGAGACACGGTTTCTCTGTGTAGCTTTGGAACCTATCCTGGAATTCACTCTGTAGACCAGGCTGGCCTTGAACTCACAGAGATCCTGCCTCTGCCTCCCAAGTATCGGTATTAAAGGTATGTGCCACCACTTCCCAGCCATAGCTCCTATTATTATATAGGATCTCCACTCTGAGGCCCAGGTTAAGTTCAAGCTCATGGCAATCCTCCTGCCTCAGCCTCCCAAGGGCCAGGATGACAAATGTAGGCCACTACACTCAGTTGCCTGCAATTAATTTTTGCTTGGTCAGAGACCAGGGAAAGTGAAGTCATACCCTCCCCAAGCCCCGAGGATTCTAACTTCTTGTTTAATCCCTCAGTCTCAGGGAAACTCCCTTTTGTGACTCATACTTCAGTCAGAATCCAAAAGTAATGAGCTCACCCTGGAAGCCCAACCATTCTGGGCATGTCCAATTAGAAGACATCACTAAGGGCTGGGGATACAATTTGTTTGGTAGAATGCTTGCCTAGCATTCACAAAGCCCTGGTTCGATCCCCAGCATGGCATCAACAGGCTCATCCTCTATAAATAGCAAGTTCAAGACAAACCTGGAATACACGAGAACCTGTCTCAAGGGGAAAAAAATTCCCATCTAACTTATTCTCAGCTCAAAGGCGTAGAACACTGACTACAAGCATTGGAAATTGAGTTCACAGGAACCACAAAGCTTCAGACCACACCCACTCAGATTTCGTCCTCTGACCACGCCCTGCATGGCACCAGCAACCCCACCCCACTGGATCCCTCTTGTAGGACCACATTCATTCATTTTTAAAATTGATTTTTATGGGAGACGGTGGCACACACCTTTAATCCCAGCACTCAGGAGGCAGAGGCAGATGGATCTCTGAATTCCAGGCCAGCCTGGTCTACAGAGTGAGTTCCAGAACAGCCAGTGCCAAACAGAGTAACCTTGTCTCAAAAACATCAAAAAAATTTTTTATTAAAAATAAATAAAATTAATTTCTAAAATGATTTTAAATTAGGTATTGGAGCAGGTATGTGCATATGAGCACAGGGGTCCCCAGAGACCAGAGCATCAGCACCCCCTGGAGCTAGAGCTACAAGTGGTTAGGAGCCACTGTGCATCTGGTACCCATGGGAACCAAACTTAGGAGCTCTGCAAGAGCAGCCCATTCTCTTCACTGCTGGGCCATCCTTCCAGATCACTCATTCATCTATTTATTTTTATTTTATTTTACTGAGATGGTGTCTCACATTGTAGCTCTAGCTGTCCTGAAACTTGCTCTGAAGACCAGGTTGGCCTCCAACTCAGAAAGCCACCTGCCTCTGCCTCCTGAGTGCTGGGATTTAAGATGTGCATCACCTCCAGACTTATTCGTTCATTTTAACAATTTATTCGTAGTTATATGTGATCTATAAGTGTGGTTACATGCATGTGAGGGCGTGTGAACCCATGTGTCCCATGTGGCAGTAATGGTGTCTCTTAGCTCTCTTATTGCTTTGAGACAGGGTCATTTTCTGAACTGGAAGCTCACCAAAGTGACAAGCCTGGCTATCTTTGGACCTATTGTCTCTGATCACCCCCCAGCCCACCCCCCACCTCCGCAATGCTGAGGCCACAGAATACACAGCTGTATCCTCATTTTTGTTGTTGTTGTTATTGGTTGGTTGTTGTTTTGTTTTCAAAGCAAGGTTTCTCTGTGTAGCTTTGAAGCCTGTCCTGGAATTCTCTCTGTAGATCAGGCTGGCCTCGAACTCACGGAGATCCACCAGCCTCTGCCTCCCAAGTGCTAGGATTAAAGGTGTGCTCCACCACTGCACAGCCATATCTGACTTCTTAAGTGAGGACTAGGATTCAAACTTGGCCCTCCTACTCGTGAAGCCAGCGCTCTCACCCAGAGAGCCATCTCTCAGCACTGGCCACATCCTCTAAGAACACAAGGGGTTTTTTTTACCTTTCCCTGAACTCAGCCTTCTGAACCATGACCCCCATCCCTCCTTCCTCACCGGTGTCTGAAAGGTGGAATGAAGCTGCGTGAGAAAATGGGGCCGGCCTCCGGGACCTCGGCCCCCCAGTGCCAGCACACGTTTCTCCACTAGGGTGCAGTCCACGTCATCATCCTGGACTATGACATCCTTTTTCAGGATCTTGATGGCATACAGTTCATCAGAACCTCTGCGTTCTGCCAGCATCACCTACAAACAGATGTCCGAAAGGACCAGTCCATTTGAGAAACTCAAGACCGCAGGGGCATGTACCACTCCTCATACAGAAGACAGGATGATAGCCCCTTCCTCCTCTCCCAGAGGACCGGATATTCTGCAGTTGCGTCTACTCCCCTTCAGAAGAGTGCTGGCATGTTTGCTACGGGGAGGGATATGAGTGTCAGTGAGTGTGTGGAAGTCAGGGACAACTTGGGGGAGTCAGCTCTATCCTGCCACATGGATCCTGAGAATAGCACTCAGGTAATCTGGCTTGGTGGCCAGCGCCTTTATCTACTTTGCTATTTTGGTGGCAGCCCAGTTGTTTTTTTTTTAAATATGCATTGGTGGTTTGCCTGCATGTCCTTGTGAGGGTGTTGGATCCCCTGGAAATAGAGTTATAGAGAGCTGTGAGCCACTGTGTGAGTGCTTGGAATTGAACCCGGATCCTCTGGAAGAGCAGCCTGTGCTCTTAACCACTGAGCCATCTCTCCAGCCCCTAGATATCTAATCTTAGCCTAACTCCATTTAGGGACTCAGGAGCCTAGTACATCCCCCCCGCCCCAAACTTTTTCCCTAAAGAATAGAAATCCAACCTGTCTGCAGGCCTCCTCCCCTCCCTCCAGAATCCCAGGAATCTAACCTTCCCAAAACTGCCTTTCCCTAGAACCATGAGAAAGCTGAAGTCAGAGATATGCAGGCGTCCTGGGCTGGCACTGAAGAAACATCGCTTGGAGTCCGTGGGACTGGGGGATGGGGAAGGAATGGGGGAGGAAGAAGGGCCCATCCGCACTCTCTGTGAGAAAGAAGAGAGAGATTCAGAGACAGTCAGAACCTAGAGAAGTCCCCAAGGGACACAGCACCCCCAAATGAAAAGGACCAGGAGAGACAGAATGGAGAGAAAACAGCATTGTCCTCATTCTGTGTTAGGTTAAGAACGTTCTCTGGCTATGCTCGCCTGTAATCCCAGCACTAGGGAACCGGAAGGAGAATGGAGAGCATAAGACCAGTCCAGGCTGCCACAAGACCTTGTCTCAGAAGATAAGAGATAGTAGAGGGGGGGGGTAGAGGGGAGGGAAGGAGAGAAAAGGAAGGGAAGGAGGGAGTGGGGGAACAAGGGAAGGCAGGATTCTCCATAGCTGATGGACATATTATTTAACTAACACCTAGTCAGATCCAAAGAATTCACATTTATAAATTTGCACCTGTTAGCCGCTAAACCAGAACTCCTTGAGGGATCAGAAGAAAGAAAAAAAGAAAAAAAAAACCACCTGAGCCTCATTTCCAGGTTTTCTGGAAATAGGGCCTGAGAACTGAGACTTGAAACAAGATCCAAGGGGACACAGCCTGAGGACATTGGTCTGAGGACAACACTGAGTTTTGATGATGGAGTGTTCTCATCCTTTCGTGCCTCCACCTCTCGAGGGGGGAGCAGAGTTGGGGGTCCCATGACTGAACTACAACAGCTGCCACATGGGTCCCTCTATATCCACTGCCATTCTTTCTGACGTGTTCTCTGCTCTGCAGGCAGAAGGACCAATTTAAAAATAAATAAATCAGGTCATATCTTCCCTTTGCCTTCAAAGCCTCTAACAGCTTTCGTGTATTAAGATTTTATTCCCTGCAGCTTCAAAACCAGGCTCTGATCGGTCCTGAGTGTCCTTCTCTCTTCCCCTCCCTTTCTTTCCATGATATAAACCCTGGCCTCATTTGCCTAGTCCTCTGTCTCCCCTCAAGGCCTCGGGAGGTGACACCGAGTCTTCTTAAAGGCTGTCCTGTCCCATCTCCTGCAATCTGTTCCTCCTTTCGACCAGAATCAAGTGTCTCCTTCGCAGGTGTCTCCTGGTGGCTTTAGCAGGGTCAGACGCCTCTCTTGAGGCCCCTGGCTACCTTGGACAGCTCCTGCGTGGCTCGGAGTAATTAGCAACTCCCCATCAATGTGACTGTCGCCTTACTCCCTGGGAGATCCTACAGGGCAGTCTGTTTGTTCTCCAAGACACAGCGCCTGGAGCAGAGCCAGGTTCAAGAAAAACTGCACACATATATGAGATAGAGAGATGGATGGACGGATGGACGGGCGGACAAAGACAGAAAGAGACAGAAAGTAGGAGTATTTGCATTTTTGTGTGACAAGATCTCATGTAGCCCAGACCAGCCTCAAACTTGCCATGAGCCTTGAGGTCTTCAATCTGCCTGCTTCTGCTTCCCAAGTGCTAGGATTACACAGACAAGCCATCTAACCTGGATTCAAGAAGCAGTTCCTACAGGATATGTTCTTATGCAGAGGTGCAGTCTGACCTTTTGAATTTGGGGCCCAATCACCAAGGGCATCACTTTATAACCTCATCTATAATGTAAGTGTAATAGGTGTAATTTCCAATAGAGTTAGCAAGAGTTGGTGATTAACATCCGCAAATTGCTTAGAACAGTACCCAGCATGCCCCTTTTCACCCAGCACTGGGCCTGAACAAGCTAGGCAAGTGAGCTCTTTCTCCAGGCCTCTCAGGGACTTTATTTGTTTTTCGAGACAGGGTTTCTTTGTGCAGCCCTGGTATGTCACATAGTAGGTCTGCATTGGTGACACTAATGTGCGCTTACTGGTTGTGGAGACAGCTGTGGAAAACATCACACACAGTCATGCTAATCATTGGTACTCATGAACTAAGCAGTTAGTCTACACTGGGTATGGTGACACACACCTGTGACCCCAGCACTAGGGAGAGGGAGGCAGAAAGATCAGAAATTTAAGGCCAGTCTCAGCTCCATAGTGATTTTGAGGCTATCCTGGGTTATATGAGTCCTCCCACCCACCCACCGCCTTTTCTTCAGATAGTCTCACTGTGTAGCCTTGGCTGGCCTGGAAGTTTCTGTGTAGACCAGGCAGTCCTCAAATTCACATAAATCTACCTATCTGTGTCTGTCTCCAGGATGATGAGATTAAAGGCATGTGCCACCACGCCCCGTTTAATATTTAAATTATCTCAGGATACAACATAGCTCCGCCCAGAAACCTTCATTTTTGCTTGGCTTAAAATCAGACATCCTCGTGAGGAATGACACAGCATTCTCTCTGATGCCATTTCCTTTCCTTCCCCCACATCCTTTGACCAAACTTCACTGTCCTTGTTGCTCCCAGCCCTCCTACCTGGCTCCTACCTCAAGGGCTCACACCTGCCCCTCCCTCTGTTGCAAGGCCCTTCTCTGGGGATCCGCACTCTTTGTCTTGCTTCATTTAGATCTTTGCCCAACAGTCCCTTTCTCAGGCAATCTTCTTACTGCAAGCTCACATTATTATCAGCAGAATTCCCAGTGCTTCTCGAAGAAGATTGCAGTATTACCAACAGAATTCCCAATGCTACTCAGTGCTCATTGTGCTCCCTATCGCTTATGACTTCCTAACATACTGTCATGCACTTTTAGCTTTTAATAGTAAGAGAACTGAATCTGGAGTTTCATGGGTTCAAGGCAGGGGCTCTACCACTGAGCCACACCCCAGCCCCTCACTGGGGGATTCTAGGCAGGGGCTCTACCACTGAGCCACACCCCAGTCCCTCACTGAGGGATTCTAGGCAGGGGCTCCACCATTGAGCCACACCCCAGTCCCTCACTGGGGGATTCTAGGCAGGGGCTCCACCACTGAGCCACACCCCAGTCCCTCACTGGGGGATTCTAGGCAGGGGCTCCACCACTGAGCCAC
>NW_004949206.1:406384-426206 GCF_000317375.1 Microtus ochrogaster
GGGGGATTCTAGGCAGGGGCTCCACCACTGAGCCACACCCCAGTCCCTCACTGGGGGATTCTAGGCAGGGGCTCCACCACTGAGCCACACCCCAGCCCCTCATTGGTGGATTCTAGGCAGGGGCTCTACCACTGAGCCATGCCCCAGCCCCTCACTGGGGGATTCTAGGCAGGGGTTCTACCATTGAGTCATACCCCAGTCCCTCATTAGTGGATTCCAGAAAAGAATTCAATTGCTAAGCTATAATTTAACCCCCCCGCCCTTTTTTTTTTACTTTCCATTTTGAGACAGGGCCTCACTAATTTACCCTGCTGTCTTTGAACTCACTCCATAGCTCAGGCTGTCTACTCATTCTGTAGATGGCAAGCATGAACTTGCGATCTTCCTGCCTCAGCCTTTGGAGTAGCTGAGATAGCTAGCAGGCACCGCCAGGCCAGAATCATGTCTTACATCATGGGTGAGTTGGATGGAGGAAGGAAGGACTGTTTTGTTGGCTGCATAGGGATCCCCAGGGACTAGACCCTTGCCTTGTATGCAGAAATGTGCTTTTTTTGTTTGTTTGAAAGAGCAAAGGAGGGGAAGAGTCACACTGCCTCCTTCCCTGCATTCTTCCCTCCTCCCACCCATCAGCACTCTCTAGGAAGTTGTCCTGTCTCTCAGACTATGCCGCTTCCCTGGTGCCTGAAGCTATTTTCACCATCAAACACATCCCCGTTCTGATGTCTCAACTGCCTCCTTCATTAGAGAGGAGCCCTAGGGAATGGCCTGATTCTTTGCTGGCACCATGCTCCAGGAAATAGTGTTCAATGACCAAATGAGTGAATGAAGAGAACAGTGTCCTCACTACAGAGACGCTCAAGGGCCAATTCAAGGAGAAGCCTCACTGACTGCTCACTCTTCGAGGTAGACTAAGACTTCAGGACCTGTAATTGAACTCAAATACCTATGATGGTGGCCCTACCTCATGTAGTCACTGATATTATTCAACAAACACAAAGTAGGTGGTCAACTTATGTGTGCAAAATTGAACACAGGAATCAGGAAGATAATGAGTGATACTCACCTCATACAATTCCAAGGGGTAATTACAGGCCTGGAGGAGAAGAAAAGTCACAGTCAGAACCCCTTTAGAGATAGGTAATTGCCCTAGAGCAAAGGCCCAAAGGGGCACCTAATACCCCAAAGCCATGGGGATGGAGAACTACAATTCCCATGAGACCCTGTGGCCTAGACCCCTAAGAAAAGTTGAGGAAGGAGCCCTGGAGTCTTCTGGGAATTGTAGTCCCAGTCCCAGTGATCTACCAGGGATAGAGGGCAAAGCCAGCTCTGAAGATGGGGAGGCTGGGCTGGGCTCCCCTGGGGGAAGCCGGTCAGTCGATCAGGGTACCTCAAACTTCTGGAGGAGGCTGCAGTTGTCAGCATCGGCCACCGGTACATTGTAATACTCGCCCTCCTCCTGGTTCAGTAACTTGTACCTGACATACAGACGGAGACCAGGGCCGGGCAGGGATGGGGGAAGCAGGGCACCCATGGGAGAGGCAAAGACATCCAAAGGGAGGTAAGTGACACAGAAAGACGGACACAGAGATGGAGAGAGAGAAAGAGTGAGATACGGAGAGAGGGGAGAGGCAGGAGGGGAGAGAAGAGGAAGAGGAGGAAGAGGAGAAAGGGGAGGAGCTATGTTGGAAGATAAAGGGGGAAAAGATGGTGGCCTAAAAGAGAGACCACATATGGAAAGAGAAGGTGACACCCAGGTCCACCACCAGCCCAGCCCTGCTCCTCACCATCCATCCACAGGGGCCTTGAGGAGCTCTGAGACGCCAAAGGACATTGCACCCATGAAATCATTTCGGGATGTTCTATCCCAATCCCACACCTCCACACTGAGCCGGCGTTCCACATCCCCTGGCTTCAGGTTGCTGTGGGAAGGGTGGAAGCAGAGTGAGGAGCCAAAGCTATGACTCCCCACTTCTTTTTACCCCAGAGGTTTTCCCAACTCTGACCCTCAGAGCACCTCCCCCACTGTCACCGTTTATAAACACAGCTATCACAAGCTCTCTCCATTCCTCTCAAATTCTTGGTCCCTTCCCATCAGTTCTCTGGCCCTTTTCTCTCTTTACTCTGACTTTCTGTGCTCCTCCTCACAGGGTCTCTGTCCTCATGTCCTGGCTTCCCTTTCTGTCCTTGTCACTCCCCTCCCCCTCTCCTCTTTGTTTCCTCCCTTCTTTCTCTTCTCTCTCTATCCTTCCTCTCTCCCTCACTCCTTTTCTTTCTTTTGTTTTTTTTTTTTGTTTATTTGTTTGAAACAAAGCCTCTCTATATCATTCCAGCTAGCTTTGAACTTGCCTCAACTCCCAAATTGAGTTACATTATAGGCATGCACAACTATGCCCAGTCTCTTGACCTTCCTAGTTGTTTCTGTCTGTCTGTCCCTCTGTCCTTCTCTTTCTGTGCCACCCTACTTCTGAACTCTTCTCTGGACCTCTCTCTCTCTCTCTCTCTCTCTCTCTCTCTCTCTCTGTTCTCACATATTCTGACCGCCTGTCTGAGCACTTGTGTATCCATCATCCTGCCCGCTCATTCTCTCTGACTGCTTCCTTAACAATTTAAATATTTTGAATGTGTATGAACATTTTGCCGGCACATGCCTATAGACCACGTGTGTGTCTGTACAGGCCAGAAGAGACCACCAGGTCCCTTGGAACTGGAATTGCAAGTGGCTGTGCCAAGCAGGTGCTGAGGTCCCAGTTCCTCACCAAGAGTAGTACTCACACTTCACTACTGAGCCATCTCTCCAGCCCCTCTGCCTGCTTCTTGAGAGTCCTGTCCTGCTCACTCTGACATGTAGGGCACTGAGGGGGAGTAAATACCCAGAGACCTGTCTCTCAGCTCCTCGATCATTCCATTCCTGTCTCCCACCTTCTCCTGTCTCCCACCTATTAGAGACTTCCTCTACCCTAACACCCTGCCCCCAAGCACTCTGGGACTCTCAGATCCTCCTCTGTCATCACAGCCCCAGAGCTCACAACACGAAGGTCTCATTCCACACAGGATTCAGCGTGGCTTTCACAGTCCTCGTCTTCTGTTTCGTCAGGTTCCGAGGGTCTGGGATGAGCTTCAGTTTCACATAGGGATCAGACAGACCATTGGGGTCCATGGGAATGAGGTTCCGGGCCTCGCCAACTGAAGGTAGAAGGCAAGGAAAGATGACTTCTTGAGTTAGAGATCCAAGAAATAGCTCCCAGCCCTCCCACAGCCAGTGATTAGGAATGCAGGATCACATCCAGCAAGACGGCTAAATGGTAAAGGTGCCGGCCACCAATCCTGATCCTCTGATATGGCAGGAAGGAATGACTTCTTCCCATTGTCTTCTGACCTGCACACATTTGCTGTAACACACAGTGCATACATGTACACGTGTACCTGATAGATAAACGAATGTTTAAAAGAGAGAGCTGGAGAGATTTCTGAGAGATTAAGAGCACTGCCTGCTCTTCCAGAGGTCCTGAGTTCAATTCCCAGCACCCACATGGTGACTCACAGCCATCTGTAATGAGATCTGGTGCCTTCTTCTGGCACGTACATGCCAGCAGAATATTGTATACATAATAAATAAATAAATAATAAATCCTCAAAAAATAAAGAATAAAGTAATAGAGGCTGGAGAGATGGCTCAGTCATTAAGAGTACTTGTTTTGCAGAACACCTAAGTTTGGTTGCCAGCACCTACATGGTGGTTGGCTACTATAGCTTCAGTTCCAGGGGATCTGACACCCTCTTTTGGCCTCTATGGGTACCAGGTACTCACATGGTGCTCATGCATACATTCTGGCAAAACACACACAGAAAATAAATACATCTAAAAACAATATTCTTAAAAACAGAATTTAAGATCAGTTTCCTTTCTCTAGGATTTATCTTTCTACCGCCTATATCCAGGACGTAAGGCCTGTTGCCTGGAGCATGTGCCCAGAAATCGGCGTATTTCTTCACTAGAACTCAGGAGTCTGGAGTCAGACTGCTTGATAAGTCAGATCTTGCCTCTCATCTTGCCCTCTCAATGGCCACTAATTGGAAATCTGAGATGAGAGTGGGGCATATAGCTTAATGACAGAGTGCTTGATAAGCACGATGAATTCCTAGGTTCAATCCCCAGTACTAGCACACACACACACACACACACACACACACACACACACACACACAGCCTGGCATGGTGTTGCATATCTGCATTAGGGAAGTAGAGCCATGTAGGCCTCTCCTGCATATCTGCTACATATCTAGTTCTCAAACAGACATGAGCCTAGACTACATGAGATCACAGCTGGAAGACTAAGGCTGAAGACAGGTCTTCTGCTAAAAAGGGACTGGATAGATGGAGCCCAGTGGGGATGGTGTCAGAAATGTGGGCGGTGTCTGTGGGGGTGTGGTATGCTGGTTCCCCACTGAGATCACCCCAGGTGAGTTCAGCCAGCCTCTGCTCTAGGTCGAGGGAGTGGCTACTGAGGAAGCAAGTCCTCACCAGTGATGTGGATCTCATCTGACGTGGGAGCCCGGATTTCCAGTTGCAGACGTCCACGGCGCTCGGTGTGGTCCACGCCGCACAGGGAGGGGACGCTGCGCACACAGCGTCGGTGTACGTTCATCTCGCAACCTGGAGGGACAAAACTGGAATTAGTATTTCAGGTACAGGCGCTCACCGTTTCCCCCTTAAATCTCCCCTCCACTCAGACGTTGCATTGTGGCTGAAGAAGGAGCGCCCCCTAGTCCCCGATCTGGGCTAGGGCAACAGACATCCTGGTTGGCACACTCACAGGAACATTTCATGCCCTGGTGCACCAGCCCGTAGAGGAGGGAACCACAGTGGTCGCAGAAGGTGGGGCTGCTGTAGCTGTGCAGGCGGAACTTGTGCTTGTTGCGAGGGTCCTGGGGGGCAGAGAAGAGCCATTTAGGGAAATAGGGTTGGGGAAGGGTCCTGAAATCTTAAGAGAGGTGATTTTTTTTTTTTTAAAAAAATGGTTTATTATTTTTGCCTACACACGGCTGCACGTGAATGCAAGTGCAGGTGGAGGCCAGAAGAGGGCGTCAGATGCCCCGGAGCTGATGTTACATGAAGTGTGAACTTGCCAATACGGGTATGGGAACGGAACTCAGATGCTTTGGCAAGAGCAGCAAGTGTTCTAAACTGCTTTGGATCTCTCCAGCCATGAGATGGGGTTTCATGTAGTCCAGGCCAGCCCTAAACAAGATGTAGTGGAGGCTGACCTTGAGCCCCTGATCCTCCAGCCTCCAACTGAGATAGTAGTAGGCATGGACCACCATGCTTGGATAGAACTACTAACAAAGAAGTGTCCCCAGTCAGAAAAACATCCTTTCGGTTTTCTTCCTTTGGCCTCGCTAACCGTCAGCTTTCTGCTCCACCTCTCTCCTTTCAGTCTACACGAATTCACCGAGATCCTGCTGTGTGTCAAGCCCAGCACTGAATACATGCAACTAGAAATCTGTCACGTGGAGGGACTGGAGATTTAGCGCTATGAAATGCCTGTCTGGCCTTCATGGAACCCTCTGCTCCCCAGCACCCCATAAACTGGGTGTGGTGGTTCATGCCAGAGGGTCAAGAATCCAAGGTATCATCCTTTAGCTGAAGAGCAGCTTCAAAACCCTATCTAAAAAAAAAAAAAAAACAATAAAAACACTCGTTACCTGACATTTTTCTTTCTAATGGAGGGCGATGGAATAGTAAGCGCAGTAAATAATAAATAAATAAATAATATGGTAAGACAAATGTCCATGGCTGTTTTGGAGGAAAATGAAGTAGCGGTAGGGACCTGGTGGCACAAGCCTGTCATCCCAGCTATTCTCGAAGTGAGACAGGTGGATCAGAAATTCAAGGCTAGTCTGAATACACAGAGAATTCAAAGCCAGCTTGGGTAACTTAGTGATACCCTGTCTAACATTTTAAAGGGGCTGGGAGTGTTGCCCGGTGATACAGCACTTGTCTGGTATACATGAGACTCTGGGTTTGATCCCAGTATTTTAAAAAGAAGTGCGAGGGGGGGGGGTGGAAAAAAAGAGACAGCAGGGGAGGAGGAGGGAGAGAAGGAGGATGGGAAAAAGAAGATGAGAAGGGTGGGAATGAGGAGGAGGGAGAGGAGGAGGAAAGAGGAGGAGGAAGAAGTGGAGGGTGGGATGAAGAGGAGGGAGAGGAGGAGGAAAGAGAAGGAGGAGAAGGGAGAAGAGGAGGAGGAGGGTGAGAGTGAGGAGAAGGGAGAAGAGGAGGAAAGAGAAGGAGGAAGAGGAGGAGGGTGAGAATGAAGAGGAGGGAGAGGAGGAAGAGAGGAGAAGGAAAGAGAAGGAGGAGGGTGAGAAGGAGGAGGGAGAGGAGGAGGAACGTGAGAATGAGGAGGAGGGAGAAGAGGAGGAGGAGGGTGAGAATGAGGAGGAGGGAGAGGAAGAGATAGAGGAGAGAGAGGAAGGAAAGAAGGAAAATGAGAAAGAGAAAGAGGAGGAGAGAACCAAGGAGCAGGATGGAGAAAAAAATGAAAGGAGAGAGAAGAAAAAGGGGGAAGAAGAAAAGGAGGAAGATGAGGAGGAGTAAAATCTGATGTTGGAGACTCAAAAAGGAGTGTTCAGGGAAGGGTCTTATCCACAAAGTGGCATGAGAATTCCCAGAGTCCATTTCTCCCCCAACTTGCTCTCTGAGGACTGGTGAGCCACCCTTAGCCCTAGGTCCTCTGCTTGCTGCCTCCCTCCAGGCTGCCTTCACCGGGCACCATGTGAGACAAGAATCAGTTACAGCAGGTACCAGAGGGCCTGACTAGATTAATGGGAGACTCACAGCAGAACTTAGTATGTGGGACATGCCCACTGCTGCTAGTCTGACAGCAGTTATTGTGGTGCTGTGGTTATTAGGAGTGGTTTTATTGCTGGCCCTGAAGAGCTCTGAGTTCAAATAACAGCTAGGTCACTTCCCAGATGAATGATTATTTTGGGGTGGGGGGAGAGGGAGCAAATTCATTTCCCAGTTGTGAGCCCCAGCATCCTTCTCTGTCAAATAGAAATAAACATTCTTTCTAGTCTTAAAGCGACATTAAATGCCCAGTGCCCAATTATTCAGGAATTTAGGACATCAGCCACTACCTTCCCCACCCACATTCCACCCTCAGGGTAATGTCTGGTTCTTAGAAAATTATTTTACTTTCCCCTGCTCCCTTCCACCCTTCCTTCTTCCTTCCTACCTCTTCCCTTTCACCATCCCTCTCTCTGATTTTCCTTTCCATCCTTTTTACAGGCTTGTTTGGAACTTGTTGTGTAGCTCGGGATGTTTTGAAGTCCTGATCCTCCCGCCTCTACCACTGTGATGCAGGCATCCCTTGCCATGAACAGTTTACACAGTGTTAAGGATGGAACCCAGGGCTTCTGGGCAGGTGCTCTGGCTTCTGAGCTACAGCCCCAGCCTCAGATTTACCTTTCTCTGAGCAAGCATTGGAAAGATTATCCTAAAGGGAGGAAAGTGAAGATATTCTCAGGCTTTCATTTATTTTAGTGAGATTGCTATTTTTACCTTTTAGATTTATGATTTTATGTGAATGAGGGATTTACCTGTATGGATGCATACATGCATGTATATATGTATATATATGCTGCACATGTATGTGCCTGGTGTCCACAGATATCAGAAGAGGGCATTTGATCCCCTGGAACTAGATGGTTGTGAGCCACCATTGGACACATGGAATTGAACCTGTGTCCTTTACAAGAGCAACAATTGCTCTTGACCACTGAGTCACCTCTCCAGTCCCTAGTTTTCTGTTTTGAACTTGTGCGCACACGTGTGAGTGTGCATGTACATGTGTGTGTAAGCTGTCCTCTGACTCCCACATGTGTGCCTACACGAATTCCATCTTCTACTGTGTGGGCCCTAGGGATGAAATTCAGGTCGCCAACCTTGGCAGCAAATGTCTTTACCAGCTGAGCCGTCTTGATGATCCAATATTTTCCTTACTCTGTTTCAGATACTATCCCAAGGGTTTGATGCAACTGATAACTAGAAAATGACCCCGTAATTATACACAATTCTCACCTCACTTTATAGCCCAGGAACTTAAGATGTACTGTAAGTAATTAAGCCAGCTGTTTCAGCACACACCTGTCATCTCAGCATTTGGGGGGCTGAGTCCTCAGTAGAATAGGGTTTTAAGGGCAGCCTGGACTACATAGAGAGATCCTATCTAAAACAAAACCAAAACAAAACAAAAAACAGAGAAAAACATGGGACATGGTGGTGCATACTTTTAATCCCAGCACTCAGGCAGCAGAGGCAGATGGATTTTATGTGGTCAGCCTGGTCTACACAGCAAGTTCCTGGCCATCTAGGGCTATATAGTGAGATGCTGTTTCAATAAAACAACAAAAACAAGACCTCCAAAAGAAGCAAAAAAGACTTTTGATCTCTCCCAAAGAAACAGAAAAGACTTTAAAATGTATTTAATTTTTTTTTTAAGAAAGACTGTAAGAGATAATTCCTCATTCATAGAGGGACTGGCATTCAGATCATGTGTTCTAGTTCAAGAGTCTCTGCTCAGATGGGAACAGATGAAGAAGCAACTAATCTAATCTTATGAGCAATTATACGGATTCAAGCCTACACTGGGTGTAAAATAGTTGATGAGTATGTATGTAATCAGGACCTCATAAGACACAGCTAGCGTTGGAGGCAAGCAGGTGCACAGGCAGGCAACAACACACCCTGGCTTTGGTACACAGTGGTGCTCAATATGTGCTCTATGTAGTCACACTCTTTATGTAAATTTGTTTTCTTTACTTGACAAGTAGGCAGGTGCCTCATGAACCTCCGTGAATCTTTCCTCCTGTCTTTTCTTTGTCTTGCTAAATAGTGTCTTGCTATTTAGCCCAGTCTGCCCTCAAACACATGATCCTTCTGCCTCAACTTCCCGATTGCTATCTTCCTTGTCTATGAATCATATGACTCTCTCTTGCCCCGTACCAAACTCTGGGAAGGAACAAGCTCCGTTGAACCGCTAACATAAGATTGGAAATGTCTAGATTGATGCTACCCCGTTCAACCATGTAGGTGTTCAAATTTAAATTGATCTGAGCAAAACGGAGTTTAGGTTTCTTTTCCTCACAGCATCCCTGTTCCATGCCAGCTGCATGCTGCTGATGGCAAGCATAGAAAGAAAACATCTCCATTACCACAGACAGCTCCACTGGTCACTGCTAGGTCACAGCTCCATTTAACAGGGGAAGAATCATTGGCTTGATGAGAAAGTGAAGAAGAGGAAAGAAACCAGTGCCCAGAGTTGACTGTGCTTATCAACCCTGCTGTACAGAGGAACAGCGCAAGATGGTTGTGGATCTGCAAAGTTTCTGTGCACTGTGGGGTCTCTCTGAGTCTCCCTAGACATCTAAACATCTCTACCCCTTCCTATTTCACACACACTCTTCAGAAAAGTCCTATGTAGCTCAGGCTTGCTTGGAATTTGCTATGGAGACAAAGTTGGCCTTCAATTCCAGATCCTTCTGCCTTCACCTCTTAAGTGCTAGGATACCTGGCTTGTGCCATGACACCTGACTTCAAATTTCTCTTTTCCTGCATCTCTGTCCATCTTCTGAGATTCTCTCTGCCTATTTTACTATTTCGGTTTTGGCATTAATAACTCTCTCTCTCTCTCTCTCTCTCTCTGTGTGTGTGTGTGTGTGTCTGTCTGTCTGTGTGTGTCTGTCTGTCTGTGTGCGCGCGTGTGCCGATCACAACTTCATCCTCTCAATGACTTTGGTCACTTCAAGCCCTGCTTCCTTTCTATGCCCTCACCTGTGTCCCCAGCCTCTTCCAGGCCCCCTTCTTAGTCCCCCTTTTCAGGCCAAGGGCAAGGAATCTGGGCCAGACTAGCTCCCCCTATCTCTCCAGCCCCCCTCCCCTCCCAGCCTTAAAAATAGAAAGAGAAATTGGGACGGACGCCGAGGGGGTGAGGGCGGGGACATGGCCTGAGGAGGAGGAACCAGGTGTCTGGGCACTCACGTCCGTCTGGGGGCCCTTTCCAGCGCCTGGACACTCGAAGGTCACAAATTCGTGGCATCGGCGGTGGACGACAAAGCTGCAGACTGGAGATGAGAACGCAAGAGACACAGAGGCAGGGAGAGACCCCCAGAGACACAGATTCAGAGCCAGGCATTTCAGCCCGCAGAAGACCACAAAAAGAGATTCCCACATAGAGTCCAATGGAGAGAAAAGTCAGAGAGACTCAGACCAAGGACCACATGGAGACAGACAGACACAACCCAGAGATCAGGACGCAGAACCCCAAGAGATAGACTTCAAGGAAGACAAAAAGAGACAGAGAAACACAGTGACACAACCCCCATGCGCACACGTGCGCATACACACACACACACACACACACACACACACGAGAGAGAGAGAGAGAGAGAGAGAGAGAGAGAGAGAGAGAGAGAGAAGAAAGCAAGGAGAGAGACGGGTTTTGAAGAGAAACAGAAATCCTTAGACATAGCAGAGAGCAGCAACTTGAACAGAAGTGAGTCTGGGGGCGCTGCTTCGGCCCGCCCCCCACCTTGAGTCACTCTGTTCTCAGCCAAGTGGCAGCTGGTGTTTTAGGACTCGTCCCCCTCGCCCGGCCCCCACCCGCCCATTAGTGACCCCACCCGGCCTGCCCCTGCTTTAGGGATGGATGGTGTTGTCATGGCAACGGTAGTCTGGGGGGGGCTTTGACTTTGCATCTCCGAGCCCCTTCCCCCCCTTCATCTCCCCTTTTCCAAATCTCTCTGTTCCCATGGAAACAGATTCTCCAAATATCTGTCCCCACCTGGAGCCGGCCGAGGGAGGGGCCCCCAGCACCACCTCCGCCATGGCCCTGCCATCAGAGTTTCCTCCCCACCACAGGCTGCGTCTCTGCCACACCCCCCGCCCAGGGCTCCCCCGCGCCTCTCTGGGGACCACAGAACACGTGTGTCAGCCGCCTCAGCTGTGAGGCCCCAGCCTCCACCCTCGGGGGTCCCAGGAGTCCAGGTCTCAGCTCTTACCTTGACATTGCAGGCCCTGCTTTCCAATGCCCCTGGAAGAATCAAGGATCTAAGGTCAGTACAAAGAGGGGTACCAGGGTCCTCCCACCTTTACAAGTCATAGGTTTGTGGCTTCCCATCCTCACCCAGGTGTCTGTGTGAGTCTCAATCTCTTTCTATTAAAACCAAGAAATTCTAGTCCCAGCTCCTTTTCCCTTGGACCCTGGAATCTAGCTTCCAGCCCCTCCTCCCTCAGACCCAGGAACATAGGCTTCACCAGCCCCTACACACCCTTGAGCCCAAAAATGGGTGCTACAGCCCCTTTCTGCTCAATCGCTTGGGGACGGGTGTGACATGACCGACCCTCAAGTCCCCTCTTCCTCCAGCCCTCTCCCCCAGTCCGCTTCCCTCACCAGATGAAGTCGGTACAGTGACTGCAGAAGGTTGGCTGCTTGAAGAAACGAGCGGTGAACTTGTGGCTCTTCACCTCGTGGACCACCTTCTGTCTCAGCGCCCCCTTTCTGCAAAACAGGGGCCGGGGTCCCCCCTCTGAGTCGCCTCCGCCGGGGCCCAGACCCGCCATGGCCCCAGGAACGCAGTAGGGACCACGATCTGGCCCTTTTTCTGAGGAAACAGGTGGACGGGAAAGGGAGACTCCGCAGATTCAGAGATGGGAAGGACAGGGGCGAGGCACCTAACGGCGAGAGGAGCAGGATAGGAAGCAGCACCCCGGCACCGGCTGCACCGAAGGGGGAGCAGGCGGGTGGGGTCAGAGCAGAAGGCAGGGGCACCGAAGAGCCGCAGGCACGGGCGGCGGCGGGAGCTCTGACTCCCGGCACCTGCTGAAATGTAGAAGCTGGGGGTGGGGGGTGGGGGGGGTGGGAGAGGCGTTGCCATGACGACCAAGGGGCGGGGTTTCAGCTTAAAGGAGCAACGAGCCCCCCCCCAATCCCGGACAGATGTCCCCTCCCTCCTCTCCACGTGCACACACCCATTCTGCAGGCTATATGCAGGTAGGGTACATCCTCTTACACTTGTCCATCCCCTTCCCCCCAAATCCATTCCATTCTGTCATCCTGGTCCCACACACTCCACTTTCCTCCCTACTCAGTTGCATGGGTCGGTCTTGTCAGGCTCGTGAATCTGGGCTAGATCTGTGGGATTCTATTAATCCTTGAATCAAGAAACTTTTGTGTTCAGTGCTGAGGACTTCCTAATGAACCGAGAGGCTAGCGACTCACTCACCGTGGTGTTGCAGGCTCTTTATTGCTCTCTGATCTCTGAATTTACAGCTTCGCCTCCCTCTGGGTGTGTCCCTCCTTTCTCTCCCGTTTCTTGTCTCTTCTTCCCTTTCTTCTCTCCTCTGTGTTTTCTCTCCATTTCCCCAATCTGCCTGTTTCGTTTTCTTGCTCACATCTCTCCTCATGCCCCACTTGGTGCACTGGAAGTGTTTTCATCTCCACCTTCCTGCCTTTCCCGATCTTTTCTCCACTAACGTATGTTCCCTGCTTCACCTCTCTGCCCGTTAAGTTCAGCGTTTTCCGATGTCCGTCACTCCCTGCTTTTGTATTTCTCCCCTTCTGTCGCTAGGGGATGCTCTCCCTGAATAGTTGCCTGTCCCTCCTTTCCTATGCCTCTTTCCTTCTGTCCCCTTCTCTCGGACCCATTCAGGATTTTTCTTTCAGGCTCTGTGACCCTCTTTGTCTTTGGGGATCCCTCCCCACTCCTTGTGACTCCGTCTCTAGTGGTCTCTTCGCCCTCCGTATTCCCCTGTCTCTGGGGGTCCCCACCCTCCTCGGTGTCTCCCTGTGACCGCTCCCTCTCTGGGGTTTCTCCCTCCTCTATCTCCCCGTGAGTCTCAGAGGCGTCTCCCCACTGTGTCTCTCCCTACAGCTCTCCGTCTCTGGAGGTTCCTCCCCGCGGCGTGTCTCCCTGTAACTCTCCATCTCTGAGGGCCTGCCTCCTCGGTGTCTCCCTACGACTATATCTGGTTGTGAGGGTTTTGTGGATCTCTCTGTGACTCGGTCTCGGGGGTCTCTCGTGTCTCCCTGTGACTCTCTGGATGGGGGCTTCTCCCGACTCTGTGTCTCCCTGGGATTTCCCAGGCACCCCCACCAGGTTTACTCCCCTGCGTTCCTCCCCCAAGCCACGCCCCACGGTGCGCCTTTCCGGTAGTTCTGGCACTCCAACCGGTCCGTTCTGGCAGGAAGCGGCCCGTAGGTCTTGGGGAACCCTGGCCCGCCAGACTGTCGAGCTCAGTGCACTCTGGGACTTATAGTTGGGACTTCGTACGGGCAATTTTTGGGAAGCAATAGAGAACTACTCCTCCCAGCGTGCCCTGCGCGTCGGGCTGGACGCCGGCATTGGCGCGGTTGTCTGTTTAGCACCACACATTCTTTGCGGTTTTGCTTAGCTCGCGGTGGCGGCGGGATTCCAGAAGGTGCAGGGGTGGTGGAGGAATTCGAGTCAACCCTTAAGCACCCTTCGCTGAACGCAGAGTTCCCTGCCCACCCTGCAAACCACCTCTAGGTGTACGTGGCTTACCACAGCCTGAGTGCTCAAGTGCTGAGGATTAAACCGAGGACCTTGTACCAACTGATCCATCAAAACAACCCTCTAGCTGTTCTTTCTGGTATCTTCTAGAAGGTATTCTGAACCGGGTAGGGGAAGGAGTGGGTGTGATGCCCTCCTAAAAAGAGAAATTCATGCACATATGTCTTGATAACCACTGAAAAATATAAAAGACTTCTTTCGCCTTGAGTGCGTGTCCTAACTGGCCCTTCTCCTACGTACTTCCTGTTGAATCTTAAACCCAGGTCAAAAGGCTGACGTTCCTATTTAACATATCAAAGCAGACCTGGCAGCCAGGTTCTCCCTGCATTCCTCAGTCCCTACCTGTTAGTAGAGTAGGCTAGCATACCCCAATCCCTACCTGAACTTCTCCAGCCGAGGTTGAGCTGCCCTGCCTCCAGTTGTCCTTCCGTGTAGAGCCCAGCTAGCTTGGTTACACAGTTCTTCTGTCTACCCTTTACTGTCCTGACCTCTCGGTCTCCTGGCTCTCCCCTCCCCGCTCTCTCACGGGGCCCAGCTCGCCAGCTCGGTCCTGTTCACTCCGAACTCTCCCAGATGTCTTTCTCTGGCTACGCTCTCCCTTTTCTCTACAATAAACCTCCTCCACCATACCTAAAAGCAGTCATGTCCTTCGTTTTCCAAGTTACAGGTGGGGGGAAAAAGGATCCTGTGATTCTGAAATTTTTCATTTTGGTTTTTCCAGACAGGGTTTCCCCGTTTAACACTCCTGGCTCTGCCAGAGCTCGCTTTGTTGACCGGGCTGCCAAATGCTGGGATTAAAGGCGTGCGCCACCACCGCCCAGCTAATCCTGGAATTGTTTTTAATGATTTATTTTTATATGCATTGGTGTTTTGCCTGTGAAGGTGCCAGACACCTGGAACTGGAGTTCTAAACCGTTGTGAGCTACCATGTGGGTGCTGGGAGTTGAACTCGGGTCCTCTGGAAGAGAAGCCAGTGCTTTTAAGCCCTGAGCCGACTCTCCAACCCTATCCTGAAATCTCTACGTGTTCTACGCGTGTGTGTTTTCCGTATGTGATACCTTCTTCAGGTGTATTTCAGCAGGGATGGGCAGGATCAGAACTGGATGGAGTGGGGCCCTCTGGGGAAAGGGTAAGTTGGACAGAGGGTAGTCAAGGAGGAGGCAGATATGAGTGGAATTCAGGAGAAACAATGGTGTCCATGCACCAAGAGTCTGTGCTGAGAAACAGGGGGAAAGGAGTGCATTTTGGAGAAAGCTTTTGCACTCAAATTGGAATATATATGTTTGTTTGTTGTTGTTGTTGTTGTTTTTTTTTTTTTTTTTGAGGCAGGGCTCCCTGGGTAGAAGTGGCTGTTCTGCAGCTAGCTCTGTAGACCAGGCTAGCCTTGAACCCAGAGATCTGCCTGCCTCTCCCTCCCGAGTGCTAACATTAAAGGCAAGGGGCAACCATGCTCAGCTTGGACGCTGGATTTTTTTTTTAAGGCTTACCTGTATAAGTCTGTGTGAATGGTGGAGACCAGAGGGTGTCAGCAGTTTTAAACTCTGTGCTATGAGTCTCCTGAAACTGTTGTGAGCTGCTGATGTGGGTGCTATGGGCTGAGGTCAAGCATTAACTTCAAGGTCACCCCCTCTGGCCCCAGGACACTGGATTTCTGAGATTTTCCCCCTGAATCTCTGCGTTGCTAGGGAGAGGATTGCCAGGGCCTTGTACATGCTAAGCGAGCCACTTGTCAAGCCATGGTGCTTTGTATTTCTCACGTACTCATGCGACTCTCTGGGGGAGAAATCATGTTCATGCCGTTCTTAGCCCACAAAAGATGAAAAATGTCTGTGTATGTCTGTGTGAATGTGGGCATAGAGGCCAGAAAAGAGTTAATCTAGTCACCTTCCTGCACTCTGAGGCAGGAAGCCAGCAAGCCCCAGTGATTCTCCTGTCTCTGTCCCCCTGTCCCCCATCCATGGCAGGAATGTTGCATGAATTTGAGGGATGCTCAGCTTATTCCATGGGTACCGGGATTCAAAGTCAGATGCTGAAGCATGTGCTTTTAACCAACCTCCGAGCTCTCATGGTTTTACAGAATAATTTGGAAAACAAAGAGGCTATGGTACATAGCTCAGTTGGCCAAGTGCCAAGCTCTGGGTTCAGTCCTTAGCCCTACATAAAGGGGAAGTGGTGGCTCATGCCTGCAATCCCAGCACTGGAGGTGGAGGCAGGCCTTGAGTTCATCCTCAGCTACATAGTGATTTTGAGGTCTGCCTAGGCTACGTGAAACAGTCTTAAGGAAAAAAAATTCCAGACACTGCCATTGTTTTCTGATGAAGCCCAAGGTTCTTAGTCGCAACACCCCTCTGCCATCAAACTGAAAAATCTGGGTCTCAACCCTCTCTTCGAGCCTTCCCCACCCACCTTCCCCCCAGCCATGATAAATAAAGCATGAGTCTTCCTGTTATCTTTATATTGAGATTCTAAAAAAGAACATTATGGACGTAGGGGGTGGGGAGGGATGACTGACAGTAGGAGCTAGAGGAACCCAAAGCTCCAGAAAATTTAAAAAAAAATAAAATATATATTTATACACTTATTTTATATATATATATATATGTATGTATACCAAGTAATGCATGTGAGTCCCAGAGAAGCAGAAAAGCAGCAGCAAGAAGCAACTAACACACACAGACCTGGGTGTGTGTGCAGCACGCACAAGGCATTCCAACCCTGACACCCCCCACCCCCCAAAGAAAAGATTGTTAAGAGTTAGGGAACTTCTCTCCTGAATGAGGCTACACAATTGGGGAGTGGCAGTAAACCTGTAATCTCAGCACCGGGAGGTGGAGATGGGAAGACCAAGGATTCAAGGGCAGCCTCAGCTACACAGCTTTGAAACCAGCCTGAGCTATATGAGACCCTGTCTCAAAAAACCTTTTAAAAAAAATAAACAAAAAAGCCGGGCGGTGGGTGATGGTGCAGGCCTTTAATCCCAGCACTCGGCAGAGGCAGGGGGATCTCTGTGAGTTCGAGGCCAGCCTGGTCTACAAGAGCTAGTTCCAGGACAGGCTCCAAGGCTACAGAGAAATCCTGTCTCCAAAAACCAAAAACAAAACCCAAAAGAGCTTCTTAGTTGTTTTGTTTTTGCCTTAATATTCAGGAAAAAAAATCAAAGAGGCTAATAGTGCCTTTAAGGCCGGCAGAGGCCACTTTTCTTCTCCATGCTAAAGCGGGTCATGGTATTTTTAACACTGAGATAGGAGGGTATTGTGACTGCCCCTCAGAAATACTTCAGAGTCGTCTTAAAGACCATGTGGCTATTTTGGTGGATTTCTGTTTGTTGCTTTTTATGCTTGTTTTTTGGAATAGCACAGAGAATAAGTCAGCAAAAGGTATCCATCCTTTGCTTCATCTAGGATAGACAGGTTTTCAGGAAATCTGGTAAAAATTCAAGAGCCAATTTAAAGAAAACTGAGTGACAGATAGAGACAGACTCTGCTTAATGACTCCTGGCTACCGGGAATCACTGACCTCCAGGGTTTTGAACCTAAAGGAGAGGTGTGATATACAGCCTGCTCCCCAACCACTTAAACACACACACACACACACACTAAGGCACAGCTAAGGCAGACAAGCAGGCAGGCAGACATGCTTTGGCAATGAGGCCCCGAAAGAGGCTCATGGATGAAGAACTGCAAAGGAGTATGGGATGTGTGGGGCCAGCACCTTTGAGGGGTGAGGGAGAGAAAGCAGGAATTCTGAGGGCTCCCAGGAAAACAGGCAGGTGACAAAACCAACCAGAGAACAAGAGAAACAAGAATACGAAAGAGGTAAGGCAGAGCGCTGTGGAGACAGCTCAGGGGCAAAACAGGATATGGGCAAGCAAACAGGTGGAGGAAAGGGAAGAAAAAGAATCAAGGAAAGGGAACAGTAAGTCAGGAAGAATACATAGGAGGAAGAGCAAATGGGAGGGAAGTAGGAAGAGGAAACAGCACGATGGCAAAAGCTTGGGTAATCAGAGGAAGAGGCCGCAAGAAGGGACGGGGAGGGGAGCCCCTTGTTAACCTTAGACCTTGACAAACACCAGACGAGTGGAGTACACCAGATCAGACACATATGCCAGCAGGTTGACACCCGTCAGGATGGCCACCGCCAGTCGGCGGTCCCAGTAACACACCGAGTGCGGGTGTGTATAAGTGCAGCTGGCATCCAAGGAACGCCGGGGGAAGCCATTATACCTCTGATCAAATTGGTAGAGGGGCCAAAGGACAATGGCAGTGGCATACAAGAGGACAGACAGTAAGGCCAGGCCTGACAGGAAGGTGGGAAAGGGGATGGGCAACATGTTAGTACAATCCCCCAGGTTGAGCAGGATGGTCACCCCAGCTAGTATGAAGCAGATAGCATAGACTGCCACACACCATTCCAGGGCCGGCTTTTGCTGGTACAGAAGCGGTTCGCTGATGAAGGCAAAGATGATACAGGCTACAAAGGTCTCAAAAACTTTGAGCAGCCCTGGCACTGTAGCCATGTAGCCAGTGATCTCACCAGGCCTCGCACGAGTCCAAGCCACTTCAGTGGCATAGGCCAAACAGGCGACACAAGAGAAGGTGGTGGCGGCGATGGCGTGGTCCCGGGTACGTCCGTGAGCCATGAACTGCACATAGGTGGTGGGATAGATGATGGAAGATGACAGGCAGAAGAGAGCTGCATAGCAGGCGTAGGTGATGGGGAAGTTTCGCCATGACAGGGGGAAGCGGGTCTGGAGTCCGCCTAATTCCACGATCAGAATGATGAGGGTCACAGCAAAGCAGAAACACCAGGTGAACATGGCCCAGTTACCCATGGGCCCAGTCCAAGCAGCCACACTGGCAACCAGCGAGAAAGCCACACAAGTGGATATTAGCTGCAGGAGACGCAGGAGGCCCAGGGGCTGCGTCAGTGCCCGAGGGGACCCCACAATAGTGGAGGAGGATGATGTCGTCGTAGTCGTGATGGTGGTGCGGGTTACTGTTACCGGCATGGCTGAGAAAAAACAAAAGCATTTGGATAAGGTTTCATAGTGAGGAATCCAGGCACCCAGCCCCTCATCTGTCTTGGAACTATTACTCTGAACTCTAAAAAGGGTATGCCTCAAAATATGGAACTTGTTACTCAGGAAGTGGTGGTGAACACCTTTAATATCAGCATTCAGAAGGGACTCTGTGAGTTCGAGGCCAGCCTGGTCTTCAGAGCAAGTTCCAGGACAGCTAAGGCCACACAGAGAATCCCTGTCAAATGGGAGTGGGGGGGTGGAACTTTTTTATTAACTATAAGAATGAATTAATTGGTCAGCCAGGTGGTGGTGGCACATGCCTTTAATCCCAGCACTCAGGAGGCAGAAGCAAATGGATCTCTGTGAGGTCGAGGCCAGCCTGGTCTACACAGTGAGTTCCAGAACAGGCTTCAAAGCTACATAGAGAATCCCTGTCTTGAAAAACAAAAAACAAAACAAAACAAAACAAAATGAATTGGTCATCTAGGTTCTAGGCTCATCCCAAATCTACCTGTGAGAGAACTCAGAATCCAGAGACCCAAAGCAGCACTTCTTGCTCTCCTTCCCCAGAGACTCAGCAACCCCTCAACTGCTGAAGTATTGTGGGCCAGGGAGACAGTGGACAAAGGAACTTGTTGCCATGCTGGACAAACCTAACTGGATCTCTGGGAGACACCTGGTGGATGGAAGGAGAGCACCAACCCCTCCACACATGTACACACAGAACCCCACCCCAAACGCGCACCTAAGATGTGGTCTTGAGGATGTGGCTCAGTTGATAACATGCTTGCCTACCATTCAGGAAGGCCTGGCTCCAATTCCTGCACTGTGCAGGAGTGCAGAAGTGCAGACTGTGAACCCAGCATTTCAAAGGTTGAGGTAGGGTTACCGTGAGATAGAAGCCAGCCTGAGTTAATCTACGCCTGCTTGGGCTACAAAATGAAAGATCCTACCTTTAAATATATACATATATCGCCGGGCGATGGTGGCGCACACCTTTAATCACAGCACTCGGGAGGCAGAGGCAGGCGGATCTCTGTGAGTTCGAGGCCAGCCTGGTCTACAAGAGCTAGTTCCAGGACAGGCTCCAAGGCTACAGAGAAATCCTGTCTCCAAAACCAAAAACAAAACCCAAAAGAGCTTCTTAGTTGTTTTGTTTTTGCCTTAATATTCAGGAAAAAAAATCAAAGAGGCTAATAGTGCCTTTAA
>NW_004949206.1:426571-451485 GCF_000317375.1 Microtus ochrogaster
GTGAGTTCGAGACCAGCCTGGTCTACAGAGCTAGTTCCAGGACAGGCTCCAAAGCCACAGAGAAACCCTGTCTCAAACCCCCCCCCCCAAAAAAAAGATTTCTTTTATGTAAAAGCAACCTAGACATTAGCAGCCCCTACACATCCAATATTCCAACGTCAGTTCCAGTGCCCATATCTAACCAGAGCACCGGACCTCCATCCTTCTCACTGCCCTCCCAAAGACCTCTGATCCGGAACATCAAGTTTTCTTTCTCCCCTAAATTTTACCCATCCTGCCCCTAATCCTACTTCAGACGTGGAAACACGTTAAAAAGACAGCTCAGTTTCCTTTTTCCTATCAGTAAGCCTTATCACTTCCTATAGGGACTCAGTCAACAGGTTCCTCAAGTTCAGGAAAATCCAACTCCCTCCACTCCCACCAATCAGTGGCCCAGCTTCATCCACTGAAATTTCTAGTTTTCAAGATCAGTCCTGCAGGGTTGGACCTCAGGACAGGCCTCTCACCCTTCTGATGTCCCATGTGACCCAGACATAGAATGGGGGTAGAAGGACTACCATCTTTTTTTCCAGTGACAAACCACAGCTTCTATTTCCTTGTCCTGGAGACTCAGAACAGGGACCAGATGCCAGAGCCCTCCTCAGCATGACTGTCTGACCTCTCAGCTAATGCTGGGGAGGTGGTTCCCAGAGCCTGGAAAATAAAACTTCCTTATTGCTAGTATCATTCTACAGTTATTTCCTCTGACTTAACATCAGCTGCTGGAGGGAGGGAAGAGGCTCAAATGACTCAGAAGCTAAGCAGACCCGGGCCAAATTAGATGCTCAGCAGGTAAAGGAACTTGCAACAAAGCATGGCAGTCCTGAATTCAACTCACAAGACCCACATGGTGCATAGAACTGAATTCTGCAAATTGTCCTCTGACCTCCATATACTTGCCTCAGGTATGCACACACCTTTAATCCCAGCATTCACGAGGCAGAGGCAGGCGGATCTCCGTGAGTTCAAGGCCAGCCTGGCCTACAAGAGTTAGTTCCAGGACAGGCTCTAAAACTACAGTGAAATCCTGTCTCAGAAAACAAAAACAAAACAAACAAACAAAAAAAAAACCACAAAAGAAAACATACACATACACACAAAATAATTACATGTTAGAAAGAAAAATGATCATAGGAACTTTCAACGTTCAGGAAACACACTTAGGGTTATGGTATAAGGTCCCTTACCAAAACTGAAGCCCCACCACAAGAATATATGAGCATCAGCCAGGCAGTGGTGGCACACGCCTTCAATCCCAGCACTCACGAGGCAGAGTTCGAGGCCAGCCTGATCTACAGAGCAAGTTCCAGGACATGCTCCAAAGCTACAGAGAAACCCTGTGTGTCGGTGGGAAGCATTGAGCAATTAAGATGGGATGCAGGTGGGTGGTGGATATTTCATTGGATTCGGGGGAGTGGGGGGGGGTGGATATTTTATTTAGTTGGGCAGTGGTGGTGAATGCCTTTAATCCCCAGTCCTTGGGAGGCAGAGGCTGTTGGATCTCTGAGTTCTAGGCCAGCCTAGTCTACAAGAGTTGCAGATGGGCAGATCTACACAGAGAAACCCTGTCTCGAAAAACCTTCTGCCCAGCTACATACAAGTATGCTCCAGGAATGTATCTTTCTTTCTTTCTTTCTTTCTTCCTTTCTTTCTTTTTTTTTTTTTTAAAAAAAGACATGATAGTTTATTCTGAGCCAAACAGGTTGTGAACACGAATTCATTCAAGTTACCCTGAAGGAAGTATTTCAGCGTGGCTGCATTTAAAAACAAACCGAGGAAGGTATGACTTTACAGCTCTGTTGGTAGAGGGTTTGATCCTCAACACAGGATGGACCAGGTGTGGTGGTACATGACTGTAAGCACACAGGAGGTGGAGACTGGAGGATCAAGACTATCCTCAGCTACTCAGGGAGTTCAAAGCCAACCTGGGTTACATGGGCTGTATACTGAAAATATATTTCAATTTGAAGTTTCATACAAACACCCAAGCCAGCTCCTGGGTTGCTGGGATGGTCCAGGCAGAACACCTCACCCTTATTCCTGTCCCAGGTTGCTTTCACACGTGACTCTGAACCCATCTTTGGCCTAAATTAGGGATCTTCCCGCACTGGCATCTATGGCTGCGCATGCGTAAAAGGTACGAGGCCCACCGACCTGTGACCCAGAAATGTATCTTTCATCACCCATGCTGGGGTGGGTTTTTCAGTGATGCCCATGACCCTCCCTGTAAGTATCCCAATCAACTCACTGGCTCAACAGGCTGTACCTGGCTTAACAGATTATCATCCTTTTTTGGTCCATCATCCTTTTTTTGTTTTTGAGACAGGGTTTCTCTGTGTAGCCCTGGATGTCCTGGAACTCACTCTGTAAACCAGGCTGGCCTCGAACTCACAGAGATCCGCCTGTCTTTGCCTCCCTTGTTTCCCACCACCCCGCAGGGTACATCATCTTATGCTCTGAGACAAGCATAAGCTATCCCTAACTTTCCCTCAGGAAAAGTCATGCTAATTAAGGTCAGGCCCGTGGAAAGACAAAAGGGCAGGCTTTAACCTCTGGAAGCTCACACCGTCCCAGAAGAGCTCCCAAAAGTACACAGGAGCCAGCTCCTGGATACAACTTCTTAGGCACATGGATAACTCTGATTATATCATCTGGAACCTTACCAGGCTCCTCCTCTATCGGGGATCTAGGAATCGAGGCACCATTCCCCTCCTCCCTCATACCCAGAGACGGGGCCCTAGATCCTGCAGATCCAGTTCAGTATTCCTGGTCAACCTCCCTTAGTAAGACCCAGGAAATCACCAGCCCTCCTATGATAGACTCAGGAGTTCAGGTTCCAAGCACTTCGCTCTTAGGTTCAGGGGTCCAGGCTACAGGCCCTCCTCCAAAGACTCAAAAGAAAAGCACCCTAGATACTCTTCCCTTAAATCCAGAACCCCCCAGCCTTTTCCCTTAAACTCGGAGCTCTTCCTACCCCAGCCGTTCACTTTCAAGAACTGTAATTACAGTCCAGACCACAACTGTTCCACTCTCAAGAACTAGGAAATGGGGCCACTAGCACACTCACCTGCTGCCTTAACTGAAGACTGGAAGGAGGAAGATCACGCTGCGAAGGCGAAATGGTTGAGCACCTGGAAAAGGCTGAACAGAAGCCCTGAGAAGGAGAAAGGCAGTCAGGACGGAACTCAGACTGTCCTCCCTTGCAGCACCCTGACCCCGAGCCCTAGACGCGACAGCAGGGAAAAATCTCCCAGTGGAGACGCATACTTGGCGGCCTGCCCCGGGGTGAGGTCTCAGAGGGTAACCGCAGGAAGCACCGCCCTCTCGTCCCTCCCTTAGGATTAGCCGCGTGGGCGAGGTGGAAGCAAAAGTGGACAAAGGGCCGGCCCTCGGGACCGCTAGGGGCGTGAGTGCTGTTAACCGTTTAGCCCAGCCTTGCAGTCGGCTGGAGTGAGTGAGATCCCTGGGCGGAGGTTCTGGGAGCGGGAAGCCCAGCCTCGCCCGGCGTCTCCGCGCCTTATAAGGGCTTTAAGTCGCCTCTGTCTGGGCTATGTGGCAGGGACCAGGAGGTGGTGCCAAAATCCAGGAGACCCACTCGGAGGCTGCCCACCCCTCCAGAACACCCTAGCTAGAGACTGGCTGTATGTGTACGTGTGTGTAGGAGAGTGTGTGTGTGTGTGCGCGCGCGCGCGTTTCCAAAAAAGCGGGAGAGTCTGATTTGTGGTTCCTTGAAAAGTTAGTTGGGAAAGAAAAAAAAAAAAAAGAAAAGAAAAGTGAGTTGGGAGAACCAGGCAGAACTGACTCAGTGTGTGGGGGTGGGGGGATGGGGAAGAATCCTGGGTTCTAGGAGGAGGCGAGAGAGTGTGTGGTTCCTTAAAAAGTGAGTTGGGTGCCAGACAGAACTGACTCCCACAAGTTGTCCTATGACCTCCACACATGCCTTGTGGTACGTGCGTCCCCAACCCCATGCAAAGCAAGTACATTTTAAAAATCTATTTTGAGACAAGCTCTTGCTCTGTAACCCTCGCTCGCCTGGCGCTTACTATGTGCTGGCCTGGCGCTCACAGAGATTGGCATGCCTCTGTCTCCTAAGTACTGAGAATTTTTATTTTATCTTGTTGTTTTTTTTTTTTTTTTTTTTTTTTTTTTTTTTTTTGTCTTTCCAAGAATGGATTGGAGATGAGTGTGACCTGGTAGCGCAGGACTATATTCCCAGAACCCTGGCAAAGGCCGAATTGGAAATTCAAGGCCTTCCTGTAGCGTAGACTTCAAGACAAACCAAAAAAAAAAAAAAAAAAAAAAAAAAAAGGGAAGGGGGGAGATCGGTAGTGGTGAAGTAGGTGGAGGTACTGGGTTCAACCACAAACAACCAGTGGGGATGTGGTTAGGGAAATAAAACTCTTGAGTACCCACCAGACCTGAACTCCTTTAAAAACGCTCCGAATTCGCCTTGCTAAACTGGAGGACGCATCTCTTTCCCAGCTCCAGGCTGTAAAACTCATGCTAAATTAGAATTAGGTACACAAAATAAATGTATGTTTTCAGGTCAGTGCTAGTTCACCTGGTAGATGCCACAGGAAGGGAGAACCTCAGTTCCGCCTGGAACGGCCAATGGGAAGCCAGGATTAGTCCCATACCCAGCACTGTAAAAAGTGGGCTACTGATCGCCTTTAATCCCAGGAGGCAGAGACAGGCGGATCTCTGCGAGCTCAGGGCCAGCAAGGTCTACAGAGCAAGTTCCAGAACAACCAAGGTTATACATGGAGAGACCCTGTCTTTCAAAAAAAAAAAGTAGGCTACTGTCCCGCCATAAACATTGGAGGAGGAGGAAAGAGCAAAAATCCTTTGGTCTGGAGGAAGGTTGTTTAGGAAAGGAGGAAGAAGAGAAAGGGAGACTTGAGACGCAAGAGTGACGACGCCCTTGCCCCTCAACAGGGCCTCCAGCACTGTTTGAAATCAGAGCTCAGGAATGCTCAAAGACCTAAGCAGGGCAAGGAAACGCCCCTAGATCTAGCTCCAGTCTCCTGGGCCACACCCAGCACCCCTACTACCATCCCCCCCAGCTACACTCCTGATGTCATCCATCACTCCATAGACTCGGGCACTGCCCAGATCAGACTCCCGGCCACGCCCCACACCATCAGTGGGCACAGCCTTAATCCCACAATTTCCCCCACACTCCAACTGCCCATACAGGGCCTCTGGAAGGAGGTTCAGACCACGGAATTCTCCCCATCCTGAGCACTTCTGGGCACCAGATGCAAACCTCGTATCCAAGAGTCCCATCTCCCCTGAGATTCAGGAATCTATACTCCATCTCTCCAGGTCCTCAAACCCTGGAGTCAGGATCCCAGTCACACCCGCCTCCTTCAGTCCAAATTCAGAGCCCAGTCCTTCCTCCCTCAGAACAAATTCAGACCCCAGCCCTCCTCCGGATTAAGCCCAAAATCCAGCCCTCAGTGCCCCAAGACCCATCTAAATCCGGATCCCAGGCCTGTTCGGTTTTACCTAGTATTCCAGACCCCATCTCACCTCTCTCAGCCTCAAGGGCTCAACCCCCATCGTCCTACCTCAGACCCAGGCGCCCACTCTCTAATCCCTTCTCGTTACCATGTTAGACCTGAATGAGCTCAGGGTTCTGGCTCAAATGGAGTGTTTCTAGGGACCCAGACATCTGAATCCCTGCTCACTTCTCTTTCCGGACCCCAGGATCTTGGGCTACGACTCCTTCCCTCCGGGGTCTCTGGAGTCTCACCTCTCCAGTCAGTGGCGTCTGCAGCAGAAACAGAGCAACAACTGCAGACCAGAAGGGTCTTGGGCTGGGTGGAGTTGACCATCTGAGAAGCGTGAGAGGGCGGGGCTGAGGGCGGGGTTTGGGCCTGATTTGGGAGGTGAAGGGGGTACTTTCCCTCAGCTTGAGCTATCCCTGGTCGGCCCCCAAGGCGGGGCTAATGTCACACCACGCCCCCTCTAAAGACTAGACCGTCGCCTATTTCTAGCCCAACCAGGGAGGGAGTGCAGGGCTGAGGTCACCGTTGCCGTGGAGACAAAACAGGAAGACACAGCAGCTGGAGGCGCGGGGGCTCCCAGGGGCTATCCTCCTTGACATAGCTCTAGAATGAACTCTCCAGGGTAGGCCCAAGAATGCCGTTGCCGTAGAAACCTGCATGTTTACGGTTTGTTTTTAGATGGAGTCCCCTTCCCCGCTCCCCCTCGCCCCTAGCTTGGGCCTACTCTTACCCCTCATTCAATTTTCCCTCTCTCTGCTCCTGTCCTTGTCTATCTGTTCCCCAACGCTGACTGGAGAAAAGAAAGAAAAAAAAAAAAAACTTATCCAGGTCGCAGCGTATTTAGGGCCAGACCTCACAGTTTAACGGAATCTATGGGCTAGGGTCTTGTCTACCTGAAAAAGAAAGGAATTTAGGGTGCCAGGCCTAGAGCTTTTAGGAGTTCTGAGCAAGCAACCTTGAGAAGCGAGGCTCCACTCCCAAAGAACAAAGACTATATTTCTGTGTTGGGGGGGGGGGTCTTCCTAGACGGGAGTGGGCCGGAGTGGGCCATGCACTGTAATTGCGGCAAGAGGAGTGAGCCACGCCTCTGAAGATCACAGTCAAGAGAGGCGAAGGGGTGATGAACAGTAGCTAAATTACTGGAATTCTGGGGGAGAGGGGTTGTCTGAGCGATCAGACGGTTTTCAGAATATATGTGGCTAGTTGTCTGCTGAGCCTCCTGAGTCTAGAAGGGCGAGCTATTTTTGGCTAGCATTCCTGCCTTCAGGAAACAGGGAGGGACTCAGAATCTTTACGAGGATGGGCCTGGAGTTCTGGATTCTGGGTTCTACCATATGGGAGGGATACGGTGGACCCCGTGGTGCCCCGAGGAGGGGGGGGCAAAGCAGGGAAGGGCTTTAGGATTGGGCTTTTTTTTTTTTTTTTTTTTTTTTTTTTTTTTTTGGTCGGATTTGAGGACCTGAAAGGATTGGACCTAGTCAAATGGGAAAAGGAACTGAAGGTCGTGCTGCCGAGGGAGCTGCTGAAGGTCGCAACGCCGGCCCCTTGGGCAGGGCGGGGACCCGGGATACCTGGCTCCCTCCCTCCTAGTCGCTCTCACTCACCCCGCTCTGCAGCGGTCCCGGGCGCGGCCCTGCTCCGCTGCTGCTGGGCGGGGCCTAGTGGCGGCTACAGATGCTAGGCTCTTCCCCGCGGCTGCTTCTGGTCGTCTTCCAGGAGGTCTAAGGAGGTTTAGAGGCGCAGCCCTATAGTGGGAGCCAGGAACGTTGCGAAGGGAAGGGTCGGAAGGGGTCCAGGAGCTCAGAACCGCCAGCAACGTGCCCTACGGTGGAGGGAGGAGCTGTAGGGGGGGGACCAGGGAGCTTGCTTGGGAATTTGCTGAAGTGGGGGTGGGGACCGAGGTATAGGGAATGGGTAGGTGAAGAGCTGCACACTCACTTTGCATTCCCTCGAAGAGACACAAACAGACCCTCTTCGTCATCCTCTGGCCTGCATAAGGGAGGGTTTTAGTTTAGTGTAAACACACACACGTTTACTTATTTTATGTGTTAGAGAGCAAACGTGGAAGGCAGAGGACAACTTGTGGGGTCAGTTTTCTCCTTCCGCCATGTAGGATCTGAGGATCCACCTCAGGTCATCAGTTTGATTAGCAAGCCCCTCTATCTACTTGAGGTATCTTGTTGGTCTGTGGAAGGCAGGATTTTGGTTTTTGTTTGTTTTTATTTATTTTTTTAGATTTATTAGTTTTTAATGTGTCTGGGTGTTTTGCCTTCATGTATGTATGTGCGCCACGTGCAAACCTGGTCTCTTCAGAGGTCAGAAGGAGGGAGTCAGATCTCCTAGAACTGAAGTTACATATGTTTGTTTGTGAGCCACCTTTGTGGGTGATTGAACCCTCTTCCTTCTACAAGATAAGTGCTCTTAACTGCTGAGGAGTTTTTAATAGGTCCAGCATCAAACATTGCACACGTGCATGTGCACACACACACACACACACACACACACATGCTCGGAGCATAAACCGATATAGTCTATAAATAACGGGTTGGGTCTCCCATAGATTCTATTGACAAGCCTCGTTAGCACTGGGGTTTAGGCTTAGTAATGTCTCTCTCCCCCTTCTACTTAGTAAGTCACACAACCTCGAAGTTGGAAGCATCTCAAGTGGTCTGCAGAGGTCTTGGTTTTCACAACCTACCATGCCATATCCTGTGAACTATTTCCTGTACAGAAATGGTTTGTAACACCTGCATCTATGTTACCCTCTCGGTATAGTTAGCATGCCACTGTACCATACGGGAGACCTGGGTCATTTGAAAGGAGATCAGCTGAAAGCCGTTAATTCAAATTTAGGGAAAACCTTAAATATGTAGCTGCTGCACAATTGGAATACCCCCCAGACAGGTGGGAAATTACCACGCCCAAGGTGGAGTCAACAAAGCCCTACAGTGGAGTCAACAAAACCCTATAGCTAACCACCAGGTGGGGTAGAGGGAGCACAGTAACAAACAGGAAATGCAAACGCTGGCTGGCCAGAGACTGCCCTCAAAAGGAACCCCGGAAGCAGCAGCAGACCCACGGGCCCTACAATGATTCAGTGGGTCATGTCAAGCCTAATGACCTGAATTCCAGAACCCATGTGGTAGAAGGAGAGAACTGATTCCCAAAAGTTTTCTTCTGGCTGACACATGTCCACTGTGGCGTGCATTCCAACACATGCATACACACACACACACACACACACACACACGCATAGATGGAAAACAAACAAATAACAAACAAAACATCTCAGTGTTCAGGGTAACATGAACAAGATACAAGAACAATCTGGGGTGCACACATGTGTGATGCTGAAGACTGAACCCCCAGCCTCAAACATGCTAGGTGAGCTCAGTACCCCTGAGACCTTTCCCCAGCCCAGTTTGCAAACATTTGAAGAGTGAGTCACAGGGTGTGATTTTGGAGAAATGTTACTCTCTGGGGTTCCCAGGTCTGTGTTACCTGGGATCAGATATGTGCCACTGGTTCAGTGTTTACACATCTTTTAAGACAGAGCCCCCACCCAAATGTCCCCCAATCTGTCCCTCTTACCACCTTTCCAGTAGGCTGTGCCTGTGTTCTAGGAGGCTGACTGCTTTGGGGGTGTTGTTGTACACGAACAACCCTTCTCCAAACTCGACCCAACTTCTAAATAAACAGTCCCTTGATCAGAAGCAGTACTGTGTGCTTTAACAGGATGGTGAATGGTGAATAGGGCCATTCATTGTGCACACACAGGCTGCTTTTGGCAGAAGTGAAAAGGGCAAGAAAAGCAAATAACAAGAACAGAGTTACTTATTCCATGGAGAAAAAACATATTGCCCAACCCATGATAGGAGAGGCCCAATGCAGTCCTCAGAAGACTGGGCATTTGCTTTGCCTCGCCTCCATAGTACACTGTGCTTCCTTGGGGGCTCAGCAAGTGTTGCTGCCAACAGCAAGGTTTGCATTCATTGATGATGCGACAGGCTAAGGTTGGTGAGTTGAATCTATTATGGTCTTCCATGGCCATTTTTGCTTAGGAGCTGAAATATCCAGAGAAGAGCTTGTAATAACAATGCCTGCATTACTTTCTATGGTACAGTTCGCGCTACTGTACCATTCGCGAGCCGGGCAAGGGCCTGGAGATTAAAAGAACATACGAGAGACATGGGTCATTCGTGAGGAGATAATGCTAAATGCCGCTTATTCAAGCTTAGGAAATCCCTTATATACCTAACTGCTGCACAGTGGAATTCCCCCCAGGCAGGTGGGAAATTATCAAGCCCAAAATGGCCATAGCTAACCACTATGGGGGAGAAGTGGGGGCTGGTGGGGATGGGGGGTGGACCGCAGGGGGAGCACAGAAACAAACAGGATGTTTAGCAAGAAAAAGCAACAAGATGTCTGGCCAGAAACTGTCCTCAAGATGAACCCTGAGAGAAGGGGTAGACCGGTGGGCCCTACAAGAGCTGACCAAGAGACACTAAGCAACCATCTGGTCTACCACGTGACATAATAAAATTCCCTCTAGTAGAGGTGGTTATGGGAGAGCTCATGAGATATAAACTATGAGGTAGTTTTCATTCTCACAACTTCTAATATCTACTGTTCTCCTGGAAGCTTCACCCCAGGTCCTGGCATCCATAAACCCAAAGAGCCTGGAATGTTCAGGCTGAAGCTCCACTCAAAGCCGCCTCCCTAGCACTCTCCAAACCCTGCTTCATCTCAGAGGGCCCCGCCAAACAATGACCCCTCCCCAGAGATGCTCAAGACCACTCCCACAGGGTACTTAAACTGCCCCCCCCCCAGAACACAGAAGTGTGGGGTGGGGGATGCTGTCTCCTATAGGTGGGGGTGGGTAGTGCTGGAAAGTCATCTGAAAACCTTTTATCCATTAAACCTGGGCTTTTTAATTTTTGTTTTGTTTGTTTGTTTTTCTTAAGACAGGATTTATCTGTGTAGCTTTGGAGCCTGTCCTAGAACTCGCATTATAAACCAGACTGGCCTCGAACTCACAGAGATCCATCTGCCTCTGCCTCTGCCTCCCACCATTACCCAGCCTTTTGTTTTGTTTTTGTTTTTCCACTAAACCTGGGTTTTTAAAAATCTGTTTGGTTTGGTCTGGTTTGGATTGCTGTGTTGGCAGAGAGGCTTATTAAGGTACAGAAACTTTTCACCTATTATATAAGTTTTATTTTCTGAGCTAACAATCAAATCTTTTTCTATCTTACAATTCAATTAAAATAATTTTTTTATTCTAATGTATGTGTGCTTATGTGAATTTATGTGCACCACAAGCATCCCTCAGAGGCCAGAAAAAAGAGTTAGATACCCTGCGTGTTAACGAATGGTTGTGAGCCACTGTGTAGGTACTGGGACCTGAACTCTGAATATCTGGAAGAGCAAAGATTTTGTTATTCCCAAAATGACCTTGACCTTGCTGGGTAGACAAGGGTGACCTTGAACTTCTTATCAACCTGTTTCTAACTTTCTAGAGTTGATATTACAAGTGTGTATCACCTAGACCAGTTTGTGTTGTTCTGAGCATCAAACCCAGGGCTAGTGACAACACTGAACACAACAACAGCAAACAGCTGTCTTCCTGGGTAAGGTGGCTCAGTGAGCAAAAGTGCTTGCTCAACATATGTAAATTCGATCTCTGGAATCCATGGTAGAAGAAGAAAATTGTCTTCTGACCTCCATGCTCACATCTAGACATGCATATGCGCGCACACACACACACACACACACACACACACACACACACACACACACACTAAAATTTAAAAGTTACACAGAAACATAGTGAGATACCGCCCCCTCCACAGACAGGGTTTCTCTGTGTGAACTGTCCTGGAACTCATTCTGTAGATCAGGCTGGCCTTGAACTCTCTGAAATCCACCTTCCTCTGCCTCCTGAGTGCTGGGTTTAGAGGTGCACATGATCACCACTGAGATCTTATTTAAGAAGGGAAGAAGCTTCCAGGGGCTGGAGACCACTCTGTGGTTAATAGCCCTTACTACTGTCACGGAAGACCTGAGTTCAGTTCCTGGTATTCATACTTGGTGGTTCACAATCAAGTCATGAGACTTGCAGGTAAATGCCTTTACTAGACAAACCATCTCCATGGCCCTGTTGGTGCTTTTGAGGTAGGTTTTCATGTAGCCCAGGCTAGTCATGAAATCCCTACATTGTCTAAGTTGACATTGAACTCCTGATCCTCTTGCTTCCACATCCTGAGTGCTGGAATTGTGAGTTTCACTCTCCCTGGATGTTTTTGGTATTTTGAGACAGGATCTTACTCTGAAGACCAATCTAGACAGAAACTAGGAAGGAACATAGCCTAAGAATTCACAGTCATCTTCTTACCTCTATTTCTCAAGTGTTGGGATTAGAGGTTTGAGCCACTGTGCCCAGTTCTATGGTGGAGATCTTAAATGTCCCACAAAGTTCCATGTATAGAAGGCTTGATACCCTTCTGGCACTGTTTTGGAGATTCTCTGGAAACTTTGGGAGGTGGGAAGAGCTGGAGGAAATAGGTCAGTGAGGACGCATCCAGGCCCCTCGCCTCTTCCCATTTCCTCATCACCTTGACACAAACAGCTTTGGCATGCCTTCTCTGCTGCAGTGGATGGAACCCTCTGAAAGCATGAACCAAAACAAACCTTTCTTCATGTTCTTTCAGGAATAGTGACCATGGGAGCACAAAGTAACAAACAGAGCCAACAGCACTACTCTTGTGGTTTGGGACCACTGTTAAAAAAATAGTTTGCTTGAATACAGTGCTGTGATACCATGGTGATCTGTCCGATCACCAAGACAGCTCAAGTGTATGGGAATGTAGCATCCTAGAGTTAATTCCTAACATTAAATAAACCAGGTATTCTGGTGTGTGCCTGTAATTCCAGCATTTGAAAGGTGGTGGAGAAAGAAGAACCAACAGCTCAAATTCATACACGGCTACATAGTGAGTTCAAGGCCTGCCAAGCCACATGATGCTGTGGGACAATGGTCTGGACCCTGTCAATTGTATTTTAATAAAACACTGATTGGCCAGTAGTCAGGCAGGAAGTAGAGGTGGGGCACAAGAATTCTGCGAAGAGGGAAGTTTCAGTCTGCAGCCAGCACCCAGATACTGGAAAAGTACCAAGCCATGTAGCTAACACAGATAAGAATTATGGGGTAATATAAGTTATAAGAGTTAATAAGAAGCCTGAGCTAATAGGCCAATCAGTTTATAATTAACGTAGACCTCTCTGTGTTTATTTGGTACTAAACAGCTGTAGAACCTGGTTGGACAGAAACCTCTGTCAACAACATGAAGCTCTGTCTCAAAAGTGGGGATGTATAATCCAGGCAGTGGTGGCACATACCTGTAATCCCAATAATCAGTGTCAGGAATTTTCCTAACGCGAGCTCTCTGCCAACCAGGTTTAATGGGATTCCTGCACTCTCGGGTGGGCCCGAGGGGGAACTGGGAAGCCAAAGATGTGATGGGGGGTACGACGGCGACAATGGGGGGAGATGGGGGGCAGGACACGGAACACGCCAGAACTTTCCGGAAAGCTTTTTAAATAGACTGGTGGAGTGGTCAAGATTTTGACCCTCCTCCCTGGGGCCTCCAAAGATAGACCAGGACTTGGGACTTATACTCAGGAGTCAGAGGCAGGCAGATCTCTGTGAATTTGAGGCCAGCTTGGTCTATAGGGCAAGTTCCACGACAGCCAATGTTGCAAGAATTCTGTCATCAGTTCGATTAGCCAATTGTAAGAAGCAGTTGGGCCCAAGGGGTGGAGTTTTATTGGAGGCTTTGTGACCTAACTACCCGAATAAGAGGCCAGGGTGGAGCAAAGCACGCTCTCCTGGGTGCTGGCCAGCTTACAGGGAGCCATGGGGGTGAGAACATGTGTGGCTGGAGGCTCCATGCACAAACCTTTTGGAATGAGACAGCGGTGCAGTGGGAATGGTGACAGTGTATCAACTGGACCTGCAGTGGTGTAGCAGCCTCAATCTAAAGTGTACTAAAAGATTATTCCACAGCAAACCAAAAGTAGAGGTATGTGATAAAGATGCTTGCCTCCAAGGCTACTGGGACCCACATGGAGGAAGGAGAGAACCAAAATGGCTCCTTCAAGTTATACTCTGGTTTCATACTTACAGTGTGTGACGTGCAGGGCCG
The DNA here is from genome assembly GCF_000317375.1 of Microtus ochrogaster. Classification (NCBI taxonomy): domain Eukaryota; kingdom Metazoa; phylum Chordata; class Mammalia; order Rodentia; family Cricetidae; genus Microtus; species Microtus ochrogaster. Next base: position 440,322 of record NW_004949206.1, read on the forward strand.
GTCATGTTGGCATTCGCCTTTAGTCCCAACACTCAGGAGACAGAGGCAAACAGATCTCCAGTGAGTGTGTGATCTCAAGTGAGCCCATAGTGAGTTCAAGGCCAGCCTGGTCTAATAATGAATCCCAGAAGAGTCAAGCTAAATCGTCAGACTATGTCTCAAACAAAAACAAAAGGCAAGAGCTGGGTGTGGTGGAGCATGCCTTTAATCCGAGCCAGCACTCCAGAGGCAGAGGTAAGCAGAGGTAATCTATTTAAGGAAATACCTTTCCAATTGTCCAGTGCCTCTCCCTTTTTGTCTTTACTGGTCTATTTTCTAACTTTCCAGAAATATCCATTGCATAATATCCATTATTTGTGTTTCTAGAAATATCTATCCACATGTATTCAAGGAGTGTAGGTGCCCATGTCAGAATATCCTGAGGTAAGATACTGTTGAATATCTGTGATGACTTGATTGAGAAATGCCCCTCATGATGTCAGGCATTTGCAGTGTTTGTTCCGAGTGGGTAGAGCTGTTTGGGAAGGATTAGGAAATGTCGGATTTAGGATTACTATTGCTGTCATGAGCCACTGTGATCAAATGGAAAAGAAAGTTTTGGGTTTTTTTGGTTGGCTTTTTTTTTTTTTTTTTTTTTTTTTTTTTTTTTGGAGCACGGTTTCTCTGTGCTTTGGAGCTTGTCCTGGAACCACCTCTTATAAACCAGGTTGGCCTTGAACTCACAGAGACCCGCCTGTCTCTGCCTCTCAAGTGCTGGGACTAAAGGCACAAGCCACCACCTCAGGGCAGGAAATAGAGTTTTTACTTCACTCACACTTAAATGTAACAGTTCATCACCACAAGCAGTGAGGGCAGAGAAAGAACCTGGAGGGAGGAACTGATGCAGAGGCCATGGAAAAGTGCTGCTTACTGGCTTGCTCGTTTAAAAGCACTTACTTCTGCAGAGGATCCAGGTTCAATTTCCGGCACTCACAACCATCTGTTGTCCAGTTCCAGGAAATCCAGCTTCCCATCTGGCTTCCAAGGGCGCTGTGTGTGTATGCACAGATATATCCAGGCAAACCCATACACATAAAATAAGTAAATAAATTCTTTTTTAAACAACATTTCTTTGCTCACATTGTTGGGGAGAGGTATACAAACAGCATATCCGTGGAGATCTGAGGATAACTTATCAGAGCTGTTTCTATTCTTCCTCCGATTCCTCCGGGTCCTGAGGATCAATCACCCTCAGGCTGTCTTTCTTGAGAGCCATTGCCTTTACCAGCTGGGTCCTCTCAAAGGCCCAAACATTCTCAGTTTTCTCACAGGTAATAATTGTGTCTTCGTACCCTGTTCTACACCAGGACTTTTTAACTCAAGACTCTGTCCTGAAATGTTTTCATTTATGTAAACATAATTTCCTGATTCTATTTTTAAGCCATGCGCATTGCCTGGTGTTGCGGTATGCAGTCACCCCCATACTCTCAGCACTCAGGCGGCTGCAGCAGGATTCTTATGTTTTTGAGGTTCTGGCCATCACTGCGTACCAGAGAAAGAAAGAAAAATGAGATGCGTACATTATTTCATTATCTTAACTGTTTTTTGAGACTGAATTTCTTTCTGAAGCCCTGCCTGTCCTGGAACTCACTCTGTAGATCAGGCTGGCCTCGAACTCACAGACCCACCTACCTCTGCCTCCTCAGTGCTGTATTAAAGACGTGCGCCACCACCCCCTTTAAAAACTTTAAAATATTTATTTATCTTAATTTTTTTGTGTGTATGACTGTTTTCCTGTATGTATCTAGGTACACTATGAATGTACCTAGAACCCATAGAGGCCTCAAGAGAGAATCAGATACCATGGAACTGTATGGTAGTGAGTTACCATATGGATGCTAGAAACTGAACCTGGATCTTCTGCAGAGCAGCCAGTGCTCTTAATCCCTGTGCCATCTCTCCACCCTTAATAATTTTTATTAACGTTAAAAATATTTTATTACAAACCAGGAGGTGGTGGCGCATGCCTTTAATCCCAGCACTAAGGAGGCAGAAGCAGCCAGATCTCTGTGAGTTCAAGACCAGCCTGGTCTACAGAGAGAGTTCTAGGACAGCTAGGGCTACATAGAGAAAAAAATGAAAGAAAAAAAGAAAGAAAAATATTTTATTACGTTTATTTGTGTTCAGGGTGGAGGACACAAGTGTTTGGAAGTCAGAGGAAAATCTGTGGGAGTCAGTTCTCTCTTCATCTGTTTGGATCCTGGGAATTTAACTCAGGCAGTCAACTTGGCAGCAAGCACCTTTATCCAATGAACCATCTCAATGGCTCACCTTTTTAAGTGTGTGTGTGTGTGTGTGTGTGGTTGTACTTGCTGGTCATACGGCCTTTTGTGGGAATGTTAATTCTCTTTCACCATTTAGGTTCTGAGGTAACCAGATTTGGCTGCAGAGACCTTTACTCGCTGAGCCGTCTCAACAGCCCGTTACATTATCTAACTTTTCATTGTGAACCCAGTTCTTAACATGGAGGCTTGACTCATTTCCAACATGATAAATGCATTTAGCAACTTTAGAAATCAAGTAGATTTCCTTCCTGCCCTGTCCCCCGATGCAGCCCACGCCTTCAAAACAGAAGACTTCATCCTCTTCGGTCTAAGGATGACAAAGCTGCCATCTGTTAATCCACTCTGCATCAGGAAGAAAAGAAACTCACTTCGCCATGTGAAAGCCCTTCTCCCACTCCACCACGGGGGAATTTCCCAGGGTCTCACCGGGGCAGAACAGCCACCGGAACTTGTGCCCATCCTGGCTCCTTGCAAACTAGGAAAGGAGAATTGTGTCTGAGGATGCTGAGTAAATCATGGGACGCCACGGGAAGACGAGAAGCAGGCCCAGGAATTTGTCAGAAAGCCGAGTGTAGACAGCCTGAGAAATGCTTCCTAAGTCGCGTTGCACCCAGAGCCGGCTTGTGAGGTTGCCGCTCAGGAGCAGCTAACTGTTCACCTCTTCCCATGACACTGACTGAGCATACATTCACCCGGCTGCGACTCGCCAACCTTTCCAGTCTTCTTTTGTTTGTTTCTTTTTTGTTTTGTTTTTGAGACAGAGTTTCTCAGTGTAGCCTTGGCTGTCCTGGAACTCACTCTGTAGACCAGGCTGGCTACGAACTCACAGAAATCTACCTGCCTTTGCCTCTGAGTGCTGAGATTAAAGGCGTGCACCACTACCACCCTGCACTAGACTTCTTTGTATCTTCTCTAACTGGTGAGGTTTGGATTGCAGTTTGCGTGTGTCCCTCCCAGAGTCGTGCACTAAGTGAGGTGTGTTAGGCCTGGGTGTGGCAGAGGTGAGAGGTGCTGGACTTTTAAGAGATCAGTCACCTGGGACGCTGTCTTCAGAAGCCATTAATGTAGCTCTTGTGGGGCTCTGCTCAGTTCCCGAGAGGACTTCTGTGTCACCAGAAGGACCATGGTAGTGCAGCTCTGTCATCCCGGTGCTCAGGAGGCTCAGGCAGTAGGATCAGTAGTTCACCGTCAGTCTTACCTTTGAAGACAGTGAAGGTCAGTCTGAGCCACTTGAGACCCTGTCCCAAAAACAAAACAAAAATTGAAAGTAAAGCTGGGCGGTGGTGGTGCACGCCTTTATCCCAGCACTCGGGAGGCAGAGGCAGGCGGATCTCTGTGAGTTCGAGACCAGCCTGGTCTATAAGAGCTAGTTCCAGGACAGGCTCCAAAGCCACAGAGAAACCCTGTCTCGAAAAACAAAAACAAAAAAACAAAAAGAAAGAAAGTAAAAACCCAAGAATCTGAAAGCTAGCCAGGCGTGGTAGAACATACACCTTTAATTGAGACACTCAGGAGGCAGAGGCCAGTGGGTCTCTATGAGTTAGAGGCCAGTCTGGTCTTCAAAGGGAGTTTCAGGACAGCTAGGGAATCCTGTCTTCTAGACAGAATTTTTCTAAAACCTAAATGAAAAATGAGAGAGAGAGAGAGAGAGAGAGAGAGAGAAGAAGAAGAAGAAGAAGAAGAAGAAGAAGAAGAAGAAGAAGAAGAAGAAGAAGAAGAAAGAAAGAAAGAAAGAAAGAAAGAAAGAAAGAAAATCTAAAATCTAGTAGAAAAAGTCACACTAAAAACAAAAAAAACCCAAGTCCTAGAAGTTCTGTTCTGCACTTTAACACACAAACTTAAATTTGTGGAGGTGGAGATAGGGTCTGACTATGTGATCCTGGCTGGCCTGGAACTTGCTGTAAAGACCAGGCAGGACTTGAGCTCTCAGTGATTCAATTGACTCAGAATCCTGAGACCTGGAATTACAGCTATTATTTATCCTTGTTGAGTTCAAAGTTCGACATTTTAAAACCTACTTACCACTTGTAGTGGCAGCAAGCACTTTTACCTGCTAAGCCATTTGCCAGCCCCAAAGTTTGACTTTTTAAAAATTTGAGACAGAGTCTTAATCCTTAGCCCTGGATTCCATAAATCCATAGTACACAACATGTTTCAATGTTCATATATCCTGGGGAATGATAAGCTACCTCATGTATACGTAACCTCACATATCATTGGAGACAGGGTCTCACTGTGCAGTCTGGCTGGCATGGAACTCTGTATGTAAACCAGTCTGGCCTCAAAGTCACAGAGACTTGCTGGCCTCTGCCTCCCACATGCTGGGATTAAAGGCACACACCTGGCAGGTATTATTATTTTTTCCATGTGATCAGAACACTTACAATCTTCTTAGCCAGTGGGCATGGCAGTGCAGGCCTGCAGTCCCAGCACTGGGAAAGCTAAAACAGGAGGAGGGTGGACAGTGGCAGATCAGCTAGGGACATACAGGGAGATTGATTGCAACCAAAAAAAAAAGCTCCGCTCAGTCTACGTAGTGAGTTACTTTTCTTTTTCTTTCTTCCTTTCTTTCTTCCTTCCTTCCTTTCTTTCTTTCTTTCTTTCTTTCTTTCTTTCTTTCTTTCTTTCCTTCTTTCCTTTTTCTTTTTTTCGGTTGTTGCTGTTCTTTTTTTTTCAATATTTTTTATGGTTTATTTAACTTTATTTTATGTGCATTGGTATGAAGGTGTCAGATCCCCTGCAACTGGATCTTCAGACAGTTGTGAACTGCCATGTGAGTGCTGGGAATTGAACCTGGGCCCTCTGGAAGAGCAGTCAGTGCTCTTAACCACTGAGCCATCTCTCCAGTCCCATGTTGTTAGTTTTTTGAGGCAGGGTTTTTCTATGTGGCCCTGGCTGTCCCAGAACTTGCTTCATAGACCAGGCTGGCCTCAAACTCAGAGATCCTCCTGCTTCTGCCCTCTAAGTGCTCGGATCTGTTGTAGGAGGCTGCTTGTTTGTTCCTGGCTGCTCAACCCCAAAATAACCACACAGAAACTATATTAATTAAATTACTGTTTGGCCTATTAGTTCTAGCTTCTTATTGGCTAGCTCTTACATCTTAATTTAACCCATTTCTATTAATCTGTGTATCACCACTTGGCTGTGGCTTACCGGCAAGGTTGCATCCAGTATCTGTCTCTGGCGGGGCTACATGGCTTCTCCTGACTCTGTCTTCTTTCTCCCAGCATTCTGTTTGGTTTTCCCCGCCTACCTCTATTCTGCCCTGCCAGGCCCAAAACAGATTCTTTATTAACCAATGGTAATAAATGGTAATCACAGCATACAGAGGGGAATCCCACATCAGGGAGCAAAGCGATTTTCAACAACACCAGTCATTGTTGCTAGCTCCAGTTTTACTCTGTTACTCCCTTGGCCTTTTTCTTCTCATCTGTCTCGCTGAAACTTTGTGTCCTTTAAACAAGAGTGTCCCAATCCTCCCATCTGCTGACCCTGGTGCGGTTCTTTCACTCCTAGCTTTCGTGAGTTGAACTGTTTTTCCTCTCCACATGTGAGTGGTTTGTTCTATGTCAGATTTATTTTAGTTACCGTAAAGTCTTGCAGGTTCGGTTCATTCATCTTGTGACAAAGGGCAGGAACCCGTAGCCAGATGCAGTGGATCGTGCCTTTAAGCCCAGCCTTTGTGAGAAGGAAGCAGGAGGATCTCTGTGAGTTTAAGATCGACTTGATCTACATACTGAGTCCCAGGACCAGTCAGGGCTACATGGAGAGACCCTGTCTCAAACAAGCAAACAAACAAACCCCTACAAACAGGACAGGAATCCTCCTCTTCCTTCCTTTGACCCTCCTTTCCCTGTTTTATTTCTTTCTCTCTGTTCTGAGGATGGTCACCAAAACCTCACACACTCTAACCAAGTACTCTACCGCTGGAATATATCCCCAGCCCAACTTTTTTTTTAAAGGCTGAATAATAGTCCATTATATATCTCATTGCTGTTATCCATTAATCTAGTGATGGCTAACAGGCTGCTTCTCTTGGCTGCTGAGGTGATGGTTCACACAAGCATAGGATGCTGATATCTCTTCCTACACTGGCTTCATTTCCTTTGGATGTATACCCAGAAGCTGGATTGCCTCATCAGATGGAGGTTCTATTTTTAATTTCTTAAGGATTCTGAAATGATAACATTTAAGTCAAGAACTGAAAAATAAAGAAAAGCCATTTATTTGGAAGATCTCAGGAAAGGCTGGGCGTTCCAAACTAAGGGCAGAGTAGACCTAAGGGTCCAGAGCGTAGAATCCAGAATAAAGAGCTCAGTAGCCCAGGGGTCAGTATAACAGAAAGTTGACAGGGAGCTATGATGAGATGGGGAAGCTGAATAGAAAGCAGGCCAGGACATGATAAAGCATCTGGCTTTTGTTCAAGTATAAAGGGAAGCAACTGGAGGTAGGAAATGACACAATTCCATTTCTGGTTTTGAAAGAACCTGGGTTGAATTTTTTTTCTTTTCTTTTTAAGGTTTTTTGAAACAGGGTTTCTTTGTGTAGTTCTGACTGTCCTGGAACTCTCTCTGTAGACCAGGCTGGCCTCGAACTCATAGTGATCCACCTGCCTCTGCCACCTAAGTGTTAATTTGTGTTTGTTTGCTTTTGTTTTTTGAGACAGGTTTTCTCTGTGTAGCTTTGGAGCCTGTCCTGGAACTCTCTCTGTAGACCAGGTTGGCCTCAGACTCAGAGAGATCCACTGCCTCTGCCTCCTGAGTGCTAGGATTAAAGGCCTGTGCCACCACCACCCAGCCCAAGTGTTGAGATTAAAGGTGTACACCATCACTGCTTAGTTGAATGAATCTTGCTGTAGCAAAAAGTGAGTTGAAAGATGGAAGGGAGGAGATCTGATATGCTGGGATACTTGGGACCATGCTGGAGGCTTCCCATGGGTGGCCACAGGGCAGCCTGGCTCTGTAAGCTGTAAGGAGATTTTTTTTTTTTAATCTACAAGTATTTATATAGGGATGACTGCCCCATTGTAAGCACCGATGAAGCTATGAAGAAAACGAAGTTCTTGTCCTGGAGGACACAATGGAAGACAGATGGCACAGTGCTATGTGGCTAAGCCTCTTTCTCTTTTCCCCTGCACCTCTCTATCCTCCCCTCCCCCTTTCCCTCCTTCTCCTCCTCTCTTCCTTCCTCCTTATTGCCTTCTTCTTTATTTGCTTTTCTATTACTCAGATAAACACCACAACCAAAAGCAACTTAGGGAGAAAAGGGTTTACTTCTCTCACACTTTCACATCACAGTCCATTTTGAGGGGAATCAGAATTTGATGTGGAGGCCACAGAAGAAGACTGCTAACCCGCTTGCTCTGTGTGGCTTGCCCAGCTTTGTTTCTTTCCTCCTTTCTTTCCTCCTTTCTTTCCTCTTTTCTTTCTTTCTTTCTTTCTTTCTTTCTTTCTTTCTTTCTTTCTTTTTCTTTCTTCCTTCCTTCCTTCCTTCCTTCCTTCCTTCCTTCCTTCCTTTCTTTCTTTCTTTCTTTCTTTCTTTCTCTTTCTTGTTTTTCGATACAGGGTTTCTCTGTGTAGCTTTGGAGACTGTCCTAGAACTTGCTTTGTAGACCAGGCTGGCCTTGAACCTCGAACCCCTGAGTGCTGGGATTAAAGGCCTGTGCCACCACCGTTCAACTCATTCTGATTTCTTATACAACCCAGGACCACCTGCCCAGGGACAGTACCACCGTGGACTAGGCCCTCCCATGTCAATCATCAATCAAGAAAATGTTTCACAAACTTGCGTACAGGTCAGTCTAACAAAGATATTTTCCCAACTTAAGTTTTCTCTTTTCAGATGACTCTAGTTTATGTCACATTGACAAAAAAAAAATTAACCAGCACTCACACTTCCCTCCCTCCCTCCCTCCCTCCCTCTCTCTCTCCCTCCCTTCCTTCCTTTCCATGTGTACATGCAGATGTCCTGTACCCCTTGAGGCTGATTTCAAACTGAATATGTAGTTTAATTAAGGATAATCTTTCCCTTTTTTGGGTGTGTGTGTAAGAGAGACTGGATTTCTCTGTGTACCCCTAGCTGTCCTGGAACTCTGTAGACCAGGCTGCCCTTGAACTCAAGGATCTGTCTGCCTCTGCCTACTGAGTGCTGGTATTATAGGTGTGGGCCACCATGCCCGGCTTGCACTTCTCATCCTCCTGCTTCTGCTAGCTGAGTGCTAGCTTGCCACCAGGCCAGGCTTATGCAGTGATAAGGGTGGAAGTGAGAGCCTCCTGCATGCTGGACAAACACCTACCAACTGAACTACAGGCCCAACCCTGGTTATTTGATTTTCTCTTAGTTTGAAAAATTGCATCATTGGTTTGCGTGGGGGGGGGCATGCATGGCACAAATGAAGAGGTCAAAGGACAGCTTTAGGGGGGGTTGGTTCTCTTCTCCTACCATGTGGGTTCCGGGGACATCCGAAACTCACATCATCACTTGTCCTGGTGACAGTCTCCTCTACCCACTTGCCATCTTGCCAGCCCATCTCTCTCAGTTTTTTTTTCTTAGTGGTTTTTGTTTGTTTGTTTGTTTGTCTTTGAGACAGGATCTTGCCATGTAGCTTTTTCTGGTTGAGTACTCACTATATAGCCCAGGCTAGCCTAGAGGATAATCCTGCCTTAGCCTTCCAAGTGCTGCAATTACAGGCATACACAACTCTGTCTGTCCTGACCATACAGTTTTGATACTACACAAAGCACCAGCTCTGAGAAACAATTCTAGGAGAAGCTCTTTTTAGAAAATCTGAGGTTTAGCTTATTAGTTGGGGATAGAAAATACATCAGTCAAGTCACAAGCAGAGAACCAGGCATGGCAGTACACATCCCTAACACCAACATTAGGGGGTTGAGGCAGAAATCTTGAGTTCCAGGCAAGCCTGGATGACCGAGTGAGTCCTGTCTCAAAGTAAAGAAGTCTAAAAAGGGCTCAGTGGTGGAGTCCCTGCCTAGAATCCCTCAGTGGGCAGCTTTGGATGTGGCTCAGAAGTAGAGCAATTAGCTTAAAACCCACCAGTAGGAGTAGGGGTGGGGATGTGCACACCTTTAACTCCAGCACTGGGGAGGCAGAGGCAGGTGGATCTGTTGAGGTAAAGGATCTGCCTAGAATTCACCAGTGAGGGTCTGTGGGCATAACTCAGTGGTAGAGCACTTGCCTACAATCCACGAGTGAGGGGTTGAAGACATGGTTCAGCAGTATAGCAACTGTCCTAAAATCCAACCAGAGGGATTTGGGGCATGGCTCAGTGTTCTATTGCAGACCTAATATCTACCAGTAAAAGACTGAGAATGTAGCTTAGTGGTAGATCTCTTGACTATAATCCACCATAGTGGGGCCACGGGCATGGCTCAGGGGTAGATCCTCTTGCTTAGCATCAGTGAAGGGCCTGGGGGCGCACGCGAAAGAGAGAGAGACAGAGAGACAGAGAGACAGAGACAGAGAGAGGTGGTATTACTCTTCCTCATACAGACTGTGAGAATTCTTGTGGAATTTAGTCTCTGTGTGTTATGGAAGCTGGCCACATCCTCCTCCTGTGTGTTCCCCACATGTGAAATTGGATGTGAAGACAAAATGGGATCGGCTGCAAAGATGGGAATGGATGTCATGCGGGGAGGCCATGGATGAAATGAAACCATGTTTTGTCTCACTCCTTCTATTGTTTTTCATTATAATTTATTATATAAGTACACATTATAGGTCTGCTCAGTGACTGAAGGATTTAATGAGCATAAAGCATATAAACCATTGGCCCGACCTGCCAGGCAAGGCTAGACGCGTGCCAGAGCTCTGCCTCAGGACTCATTAAATCTGGGGAAATAAGGAAGTGTAATAAGGACTGGTGAGATGGCTCAGCCTTAGGAGCACTGGCTGCTTCTGCAGAGAACTAGGGGTTCCATTCCCAGCACCCACACTGGAGGGTTCCTAACAACTTTTAACTCCAGTTCCAGTGGATCTTTTGCCCTCTTCTGCACTCCAGGAGCATTGCACACATGTGATACACAGACATACCTGCAGGCAAAACACTCATACATATGAAACCGAAACAAATCCACGTTTTAGTGAATAACAAAACTGGGCATTGTTCGTGCCTGTAATCACAGCACTCTGGAGGCTGTAGTAGCAGAATCTTCAGGAGTTTAAGCCCCACAAGTAAATAATACATCTCCCTGAACCCCCACCCATGGCTAGCCTGGAAACTGCTATGTAGAATGGGCTGGACTGGAAATCAGAGATCACCTGCCTCTGCTTCCTAAGTGCTTGGATTAAATGAGTGCACCACCACACCTGGCCCCACACAGTGCAGAGCATTGGTGTGCACCACCACATCTGTCCCCACACAGTCCAGAGCATTGGTGTGCACCACCACACCTGGCCCCACACAGTGCAGAGCATTGGTGTGCACCACCACACCTGGCCCCACACAGCCCAAAGCATTGGTGTGCACCACCATACCTAGCTACATAGTGAGTGTGAGAACAATCTGAACAATGTAATAAGACCATGTTTCAAAGAAAAGAGGAAGAGAAGAGGCAGGAAGAAGAGATCTTCCTGCTATCTGACGGTGCAGCCCAAGCTGTTCTGAGGGTCTGGAACTCATGTCCCTCGAGGCTGAACTTCTAGAGAGGTGAGGTTACAAGTGTGCATAAGCTTGCCTGCCTCTAATGAAGCAAGCTTCCTTCTTTTCTATGTATTATTATTATTATTATCACTATCATCATCACCACCACCATCATCTTTTTTTTTTATTTAAAACACTGCTTGGCCCATTAGCTCTAGCTTCTTATTGGCTAACTCTTTTT
>NW_004949206.1:451585-455357 GCF_000317375.1 Microtus ochrogaster
CTAGCTCTTGTAGACCAGGCTGGCCTCGAACTCACAGAGATCCTCCTGCCTCTGCCTCCCGAGTGCTGGGATTAAAGGCGCGCGCCACCACTGCCCGGTTTTGGCTAACTCTTACATACCAATTTAACCCATTTCTGTTAATCTGTGTATTGCCACAAGGCTGTGTCTTACCGGGAAAAGTTCTGGCATCTATCTCTGGCGGGGCTACATGGCTTCTCACTGACTCTACCTCCTTTCTCCCAGCATTCAGTTTTCCACACCTAGCTCTGTTCCTTTATCGTTTTGCTATAGGCCTAAAGCAGTTCCTTTATTAACCAATGATATTCACAGCATACAGAGGAGAATCCCACATCAACACACAATAAAAATGTAGTAAAAATTTTAAATGCTTTTTCATGATAGCATAGCACCACCATCATCTTTATTTATGTATGTATTTGTTTGTTTATTTATTTGAGATAGGATTTTCCATATAGTCCTGGCTCTCCAGGAACTTACTATGTAGGCCAGGTTAGCCTCAGATTCACAGAGATCCACGTGCCTGTGCCTCCCCAGGACTGGGATCAAAGGTGTATGCCATCATGTCTGGCAGCTTCCTTCCTTTTTGTGGGGGGAGGTGCGCTCACACTGGCTAATTTTATGTCTGCTTGACATAGGCTAGAGTCATCTGAGAGGAGGGGATCCCAATTAAGAAAATGTCTCCAGAACATAAGGCTGTAGGCAAGCCTTCAAGCATTTTTTTAAATTAGTGGCTAATGGGGGACGGCCTAGCCCATTGAGTGTTGCCCTCCTTGGGCTGGTTTTCCTAGGTTCTACAAAAAAGCAGGCTGAGCAAACCACAGAGAGCAAATCTAGTAAGCAGCACCTCTCCATGACCTCTGCCTCTGCTCCTGCCTCCAGATCCCTGCTCTATTTCAGTTCCTGTCCTGACTTCCTTCAGTGATGCACTAAGATGCAGAAGCTTGAGGCAAATAAACCCTTTCCTCCTCAACATCCTGTTGATAGTGGTGTTTCATCATAGCAACAGTAACCCAGACCAAGTTAGCACTTAAGCAAAGGGAGGGGGTGGAGAGATGGCTCTGCAGTTAAGAATACTGGCTACTCTTCCACAACTATCTGTAACTCCAGTCCCAGGGGATACAACATCCTCACACAGTTAAACATTCAGGAAATACACCGATGCACAAGAAATTAAAAAAGAGGCAGAGGGAACGTTGTGAAGGTGTAGGCAAGAGGATCAGCTGGTTTGAATTACTTCAGAGAGCCCTGGAGCTTAGTGGTTTCCTGGGACCTGCCCTGGGGTCACAGCAAACCTGGGCAAGAGAGCCTAGTAGAGCCAGTATCACTGGGTTTATAGTCCCTGGATTGTGTAACCAGCAGAAGAATAATTGCCTCTGGCAAACTGTTTGGCGCACATAGAAATTTCTTAGCTCTGGGAGGGGCAGAGGCAAGAACCTCAAGTGTCAAAAATATAGCAGTAAAGAGTCAGTCCAGACGTGGTGGTGCATACCTTTAATCCCAGCACTCGGGAAGCAGGGACAGGCAGATCTTTGTGAGTTTGAGGCCAATGTTATCTACACAGTGAGTTCCAGGACAGCCAGAACCACATAACAGAGAAACTCTGTCTCAAACTGCACTCCTCTCTCCCCCACCCCGGGGAAAAAGTGATGAGCCAGTTTGGGAGAAGGTGGCAGGAAGATCAGAAGTCCAAAACCTATGGTTTTCTTGGCAGCAGATACCTTACCCATTGAGCCATCTTGCTAACTCAGTTCTGCATTTTCCCTAAGCTCTTGCCTAGCATTTTGAATGCTTTAGGTTAAATTCTCTGAACTGAAGAAGATGGGTGAGCTGGGAATCAGAACAAGCCAGGGGAACTGGTACAATCCTGTAACCCCAGCACTCAGGGGACCAAAACAGAAGAATGGTGAAATTAAGGCTAGTCTATGCTACATAGACAAAACAATAATAATTATTTAAAACAGGAATAGTCCAGTCTGTGGTGGTGCGAGCCTTTAATCCCATTACTTAGGTGGTAGAAATAGGTGGATCTCTGAGTTTGAGCTAGCCTGGTGTACAAGAACAAATGCCAGGACATTCAGGGCTGCACAAAGAAACCCTGTCTCAAACAAACAAACAAACAAACAAACAAACAAACAAACACCAAGAGTAGGTTTTGGGGGCTGGAGAGATGGCTGGCTTAGCCAGTAAGATTACTGACTGCTCTCTCAGAGGTCCTGAGTTCAACTCTCAACAACCACATGGTGGCTCACAACCATCTGTAATGATATTTGGTGCCCTCTTCAGGCCTGCAGGCATACATGCAGAATGCCAAATACATAATAAATAAACCTTTCCAAAAAAGAAAGAAAGAAAAAGACTAGGTCCTGGGATTCTTTCGCTTTGGCCAGCTGTCACCCTGAGCCATGTGGCCCTCTAAAATCTTCACTGTTGCTCGTTCTGAATAACGTTATCTTGTGACATCTGCAAAAATCAAAACAAAATAATGAAAAAAAGAAAAGCTGCTGGGTGGTAGTCAGCACTTAAGAAGCAGAGGCAAGAGGATCTCTGAGTTCGAAGCCAGCCTAATCTAGAGAGTGAGTTCCAGGCCAGCCTGGGCTGTTTCAGGAAGGAGGAGGAGGAAGAGAAAGAGGAGGAGGAAGAGGAAAAAAGCTTAATATGTCGCATCGCCTCTGGGGAACAACTGCAGTGGCTGCAGACAGTTTTGGTTGGGGTCAGGGAACACTACTGATAGCTTCTAAGAAGAAGTCCAGATGATCTCACTAAACATCCAGCCAGCTCTAACAACTGAGAATCGCCCAGGCTGGCTGGGTCAACATGCCAAGAACAAAACTGACAGCATTAATTTTCCCCAGCTGATTTATTGCATAGTTTCCTCCTAATTCAGTAGACTTTCCTTCAGCTTCTTGCTTGAGCCACGGTGAAATCACCAGCTGGATGCACTCTGGCCCTGCCTTGGAGACAGTCTCCAGCCCATGTAACCGCTGACTCAATCGCTCCTCCTCCCAGACCGGGTCGAGCAGAGCGTTTCCAACAGCAGATGAACGGACTGTGCTGGTTTCTATCCAGAATCCCAGCATGAGGGAGGTGGGGCTGGAAGTTCAAGGTCTTCCTTGGCTGTGGCTGGTTTGAGGCCAGTCTTGAAGACAGGAGACCCCGTCTAAAAGGGGCTGCGTAGATAGACAGCTCAGTCTTGAGGACCGAGTGCTGCTCCTCTAGACGACTGAGTTTAACACCCAGGACCCACATATGGTGGCGGCTCACAGCTTCTGGGAACAGGGGATGGATCCAATGCCCTCTTTTGGCCTCTAGAGCAGCTCCTCCCCATACACATACTATAAATAAGCAGCGACTGGAGAACTGGCTCTGTGGTTAAGAGAACTTGCTGTTCTTGTGAGGAACTCATGTTCGATTCCCAGCATGCACGTGAAGGCTCACCACTCCCTCAGGCATGCAACGTGGTGCACAGACATATGTGTAGGCAAAACACTCTAATGAGCAAAATAAATCTAAAAAAATTAATAATAAATGAATGTTTTTTCTTTAAAGAGGTTGCTCTTGCTTTGGCAACACATATACTAAAATTAAAATGATGCAGAGATTAGCATGGCCCCTGCACAAGGACAACATGCAAATTCATGAAGCATTCCATTTTTATGTAAAATAAATGAAAAAAAATGTTATTTAAAAAAAAAAAAAGAGCCGGGCGTTGGTGGCGCACGCCTTTAATCCCAGCACTCGGGAGGCAGAGGCA
>NW_004949206.1:456072-457873 GCF_000317375.1 Microtus ochrogaster
AATGTCATTTTTTTAAAAAAGAAAAAAAGTAAAACCAAAAAAACAAGGCTCAATAAGATGACCAGGTGGGTGAAAATATTTGCCGCCAAGCTTGACGATCTGAGTTCAATCCTTGCATGCCCTCCTTCCTCCTCTCCTCCTCTCAATCTTTCCCATCCTTCCCTCTCTCCTTAACTAAAAATTGAATGTCTGTAAGTTCCTGTATCCTCTGGCAGCATTGGGTATCTCTGATGTTTGGGTCCATGGTGCAATGACCTCACAAATATTTTCTAAGTAAGCAGTCTGTAGAATTTATTAGGTTGTGGTTTTTAAAAGTTTTGTTGTTATTGTTTCTTTTCTTTTCTTGAAATAAAAATGGGGTCTCCCCGTGTGGCCCAGAGTGACCTTTGGCCCCAGCTCCCCTAGAGCTGGCGTTACTGGTAGCTTTTCTTTATCCCTCTGTGTGGTGAACGATCATAGCCTGACTTGAGGTAATTAAGACCCCTTTTTCCCCCTCACAAAGCAATGACCTTGAATTTGCACTTGTTTTATTAAGGTCTCTGCACTCCTCTGCAGCTAAAGCCTTTGCTCCTTACGATTTCTATTTATCTTACTTAACTAACTGCGCCCAGGAATGAGTGAGTCACTTCGTGGTTTATGGGACTCTTTCAAGGCTTGTTCTCTGTTTACACTTGCTCCGTTCCAGCGCCCCCTGCTGAACTCCAACGTCCTCTGCAAGTCAGAGGCCCGCTACGTTTGGCCCTCCAGAGAGGCCAGAGGACATCTATAAAGTCCAGAAAGAGGCCTGGGATGTGGCTCCCTTTAGTAAAGTGTGGCTGAAGCCAGGGTTTGATCCCAGCATCTCAGAAATTATGCAACATTGCAAATAAGGACTCAGAAAGGAGTGTACTTCTACATCCCATAAGAAAACAGTTCACGCTGGGCTGTGGTGATGCACACCACACTCGGAGGCAGAGGCAGGTGGATCTCTGTGAGTTCAAGGCCAGCCTGGTCTGCAGAGCGAATTTCAGGACTGGCTCCATAGCTACTGAGAAACTCTGTCTTGAAAAAAAAAAAAAAGAAAAAAGAAAAAGAAAGAAAGGAAGGAAAAAAAGAAGGAAAAAGAAGGAAGGAAGAAAGAAAAAATAGTTAATGGGTTGGAGAGACCATTCAGTGGTTGAGCACTAGCTGCTATTCAGAGGACCTGGGTCCAAATCCAAACACCCACATTTGCAGCTCACAACTGTCTGTAACTACAGTTCTAAGGGATCTGACACCCTCAAACAAATATACATGCAGACAAAACATCAGTGCATATAAAATAAATAATCAAAGAAAAGAAAATAGTTCACTTTTGATTATTACTAACCTTAAAAATGCCAGTTGAATACCTTTCTTTACTAGGCTCTTAATCTGAATATGAAGCTTATTTGAGACTGCAGGTATAGTGCTTGTCCAAGGACCTGCAATCAATCCCCAGAGCCCTAAAGCCAGGTGTGGTGCTAGGTAGCCACTTGTAATCCCAGTCCTGGGAAGCAGAGACAGGCATATTCCTGGGGCTCATCGGCCAGCCAGCCTTGCCTCCTTTGTGAATTTCAGGTCAAGAGAGATCCTGTCTCAAAAAGAAATTGGAGGCAGGGCCGGAGAGATGGCTCAGTGGTTAAGAGCACTGGCTGCTCTTCCAGAGAACCAGGAATGGAACCTAGCACCTACGTCATAAGGTAACTCTAGTTCCAGGAAATCTGAGCCCTGCCCTAACCTGCACTCATGTGCACACATGCACACACACGTGGTGCACAGACATATGTGTAGGCAAAACACT
>NW_004949206.1:461573-462834 GCF_000317375.1 Microtus ochrogaster
ATTCTAAAAATGGGCTAAGAAATGAACAAAGAGGTCTCAGAAGAAAAAATACAAATGGAAAATATTTTTTTAATGTTTAATTTCTTCAACCATTGGGGAAAATGCAAATTAAAACTACTTTGAGATTTTTTTAAAGATTTATTTATTATAGTGTTCTGCCTGCAGGCCAGAAGAGGGTACCAGCTCTCATTATAGATGGTTGTGAGCCATGTGGGTGCTGGGAATTGAACTCGGAACCTCTGGAAGTGCTGCTACTGCTCTTAACCTCTGAGACATCTTTCCAGCCCCTACTTTGAGATTTTATCTCACCCCAGTGAGAATGGCTACCACCTAAACAAATAAACAAATGAATAAATGAATTAATTAATTGATGACAGCGAATGCTGGTGAGAATGTGGGGAAAAGAGAATTTTTATTCATTGTTGGCAGTGTAAAGTGTGTAGCCACTATGTAAATCAATCTGAAACGGTCTTTTTAAAAAATAGAGCTAGAGTATTATAGCTGTGTCACTCCTAGGTGTGTCCTCAAAGGGATCTAGATTCTACCAGGAAGATGCTTGCGTCTCCATGTTCATTGCTGCTCTATTCACAGCTGCCAGGAAACATGATCAGTACAGTCAGTACAGTTGTCCATCAACTCACGAATGGATCATGAAAATGTGCTACCTACCCACCATGAAACTGTTTGGGGCTGCGAAGAAAAGTAAAATTGTGAAATTTCAGGAAAATGGCTAAAGGATGAAAAAAATGTTAAGTGAGGCACCAGGCTCAGAAAGACTAATATTGAACGTTTGCTTTCATATGCAGATCCTGCTTTCTCAAACACACACGCATACATACATGTATGTGGGAGTGTGGATGTAGAGCCAAGGAAACTAGAAAGGGGCTTTAAGGGAGGAGGGGCCTTTAAGGCCCATATGATAAGAAAATGAAGGGGGCTGGAGAGATGGCTCAGCAGCTAAAAACACTGAGTGCTCTTCCAGAGGAACCAGGTTCAATCCCCAACCCACATGGAGGCTCCCAACTGTCTGTTACGTCAGTTCCAGGGCATCTAATACCTTTGCACCAATGCACATAAAAAATAAAGTTAGATTAAAGAAAGAAAGAAAGAAAGAAAGAAAGAAAGAAAGAAAGAAAGAAAGAAAGAAAGGAAGAAAGAAAGAAAATGATGAAGGGAGATAACTGATAGTGGAAAAATTCCAGGGGAGATGGGAAAGAGGAGAAGAGCAGAGAATCAACCAAAACTAAGGATGTACAAAAAA
>NW_004949206.1:470726-471808 GCF_000317375.1 Microtus ochrogaster
CTTTCTTTCTATTATTTATTTATTTATTTTGGTTTTTTGACACAGGTTTTCTCTGTGTAGATTTGGAGCCTGTCTGTCCTGGTACTCTCTCTATAGACCAGGCTGGCCTCAAACTCACTGAGATCTGCCTACCTCTGCCTCCCGAGTGCTGGGATTAAAGGCACCACCACCCAGCACTCTGCGTCTTTTCTGAATGAAACCAGTGGTTATATGGTTCTTCCAGATACCAAACAAGTGGGAGGAAAAACCACAACTCTCTCTGAAATGAGAATATCCAAACAAGTCCTCATGAGCAAAGCTGGGAGGAAGTTGAGTTAATCAGTCCCTTAATGATGACTACAGTTTTACAAGTGTTCTTTTCCCTAAGGCCTGAGGAACTGGGGAACCGAGAAGGAAAAGTCCCTCCCCACACACTGGAGTGTGACCTGGCTCCTGAAATAGTAGCGTCTCTAGAGTCCAGGGCACTTTAAGGTCTCTAAAGGACCTCAAAGTCTTTCTTTTGTCTCTGTAGGTTTGCCTTTCTGCTCCCTTCCTTTCTCTGTGCCTCTGTTTTTCTGTTTTTGTTGCTTTCTGTCTTTCCAGGTCTGTATCGTCCTCCTCCCTCCAGCTCTCTGACCACTAGTTTCTCCCCAGCTGCCTCTCTTCTCCATCTCTAGTCATTGTCCTGCTGTCCCCTTACAGAGTCTGCCTGCCCGTCCGTGTGTGTCTGTCTCTGTTTCTCCATCGAGACTCTCCCTTAAGCCCATTTCCTGCCATGTGCCTCCGTGGAAACACTCCAGAATCAGAACCTTGACACTTCATGATAATAGGGGCTAATAAATTCCAAGTTAAAAAAAAAATCTTTTCTTCCGAGTGAAGTCTCGCTGTATAGTGCAAGCTAGTCTCCAACTCATAATGCTCCTGCCTCAACTACTCACAAACTGAGGTTATAGGCTGGCATCACCATGCCAGCACTCCACTGTTTTTTAATTTCCAGTCAGCCCATTTTCTAGAAAGCTGGGGGCCAGAAAGCACCAGAACATAGCCAAAGATGTAGAAGAGATACCTGTGCAGGAGCGGGGGCTCTTGGAGGGAGTGTCTGA
>NW_004949206.1:472175-473595 GCF_000317375.1 Microtus ochrogaster
GGGCTCACTGCACCTGCTAGGGCTCACTGCACCTGCTAGGGCTCACTGCATCCGCTGGGGCTCACCTTGGCTTCCCAGGGCAGCTGGAATAGAGAATTAGAGGTGAGGAAGGCAGCCTGGATGCCTTTAGGCACAGTCTCTTGGCAGCTTCAGATTTGAGTGGTGAATCTTTAGCAGGAGGGAGCCCGTGGAAGCCAAGCAGAGGGAGTGAGAACTTGGAATTAACTTCCCTTCTTGCAGCACACACTATAACACAGGTTACTTCACATTCATGGCTTTGTTAGGATGTCATATGTTGATGGAGAAGACCAAGGAGGTGTTAGTGTCACCTCAGAGGAGGCAGAGATTGAGGGTCAGACAGGGAAAGCCACCTCCTCCCAGCCACATGCTGTGGGTTTGGGTGATGTCTCTGTAATGAATTGAGAAGAACCTTGAAGCTCATAAGGCCCCATAGTGCTCTTGTTCTTGTGATGGCATGGGAGCAAGTCACACATAGGATCCTGAGCTGTCCAAGGTGTCTGAGCCTGGCAAAGGCATCCTTCAGCTTTGCATTTCGCCTGCAGCCCTCCTTCCTTTTCTCACCCATTAATTGACACACCTACTGACCCATCTTCTCGTAGCTATCCTTCCTTCACATTTTCATTCCTTCTCCTCAGAGCACTTACCGCTCATCTGTTCACTTTGTCACCGTTGGCCGAGGCTCCGTGCTGAGATGTACATTATAAACTTGACTTAAGAGCTGAGGATGAAGCTAGGTTGGGAGAACACTTGCCTAGTGTGCTGGATGACTCAGGTTCCATTCCCAACACCATATAGAGCAAGACACAATGGTACTCACCTGCTATCCCAGCACTTGGGAGGGAGAGGCAGTAGGATCAGAAGTTCAAGGCTATCCTCTGCTGCATAGGGAGCTCCAGGCCAACCTGGGCTACATGAGACCCTGACCCCAGAAGAAATAAAAGTACATACAGATGTGGCTTTTACCCAAGCACTATGTTATATCTTCATTAGCACATCTGGTCTGGATGAACGAGATGAAAACAACGATGGGCTTTGCTAGTCATGTTCTGTAGACCAATCCAATGTGATGTAGTGGCTCGCAGAAGCTTGGGATAGCCACTTTTCTCCGGTTGTCAATCAACTCATCCCTGTTCAGATCTCTAGTTCTTTCTATTGTGGTTCTCTTACAGAAGATGGTACTGTCTTCCCAGAGCAGCAGTTTGTGTGTGGTGTTTCCTTCCTTCCACCCATCTATCCTTCATCCCTGGTTTCTTTCTTCTCACATTTTAAAAAAATAATTATTTTTTATTCTTAAAAATAATTGTATGTGGATGAAGAAAGTGTGGAACATCTACACATTAGAGTACTACGCTGCGGTAAAAAACAATGACTTCTCGAATTTTGCATGCAAATGGATGGA
>NW_004949206.1:476750-477643 GCF_000317375.1 Microtus ochrogaster
TAGGTGCTGCAGCAAGCATCTCTATCCTTTCAGCCACCCCTCACCTCTTCCTTCTCTCCCTCCTTTTCTCTGTCTTTTCTTCTTCCCTGTCTCCTTCTTTTCCTTCATCCCTTCTCCCATGCCTTTCTCTCCTCCAAGACAGAATCTCACTTTGTAACCAAGATCCGTTTGCACTCAATCTGTAACTCAGGCTGGTCCTGTATTTGTATTAATCCTCCTGCTTCTGTCTCCCTAGTACTGAGATGGCAGATGACCCACCTGCCCAGGCTGTGTTCTGTTTCTTGCTCTGTGTCCTGGCTACATTTGTGAAGACTCAGCAAGTGGCATCTAAAGGACATATGCCCAAAACTGGGGACAGAGGTGAGCACCTCTAATCCCAGGTCCTGGGAAGTTGGAGGCTAGCCTGGTCTACACAGCGAGACACATGCCCTTATAAAAACTGATGTTATCATGCAACATGTAAGCAAACAGCACGGCAGTGTAAAAAAAAATTCTTTGTAATAACCGACCAATTCCATACTTAAGAGACTGCCTGCAAAGAACAGGTCTCACCACAGTGGACTGTCAGATTTACCAGACAGAATCATCACAGTTTTCTCGAAGTCCCTAGCAAATGAGTTACGGAATCAGGAACTAAAATTTCTCCTCCTCCTCCACATTCCTCTTTCTCCTCTTCTTTCCCCTCCTTCTTACTTTCACTCCACTTCCTGTTTCTTCCCCGTCTTCCTCCCCACCCTCTTGGATATCACCCATTCTTATTTTCTCTTCCAATATTCATCCTCCTCAATTTCCTCTTTGTTCCTTTTCCTTCTTCTTCTTCTTCTTCTTCTTCTTCTTCTTCTTCTTCTTCTTCTTCTTCTTCTTCTTCTTCTTCTTCTTCTTCTTCTTCTTCT
>NW_004949206.1:478023-482193 GCF_000317375.1 Microtus ochrogaster
AAAGAGTAGTTGTAGGGGCAGTGGTGGCGCACGCCTTTAATCCCAATACTTGGTAGGCAGATCTCAGTGAGTTTGAGGCCAGCCTAGCCTACAATGCAAGTTCCAGGACAGCCAGGACTGTTTCACAGAATAATCCTGTCTCAATCAGTGAGTCGACTCTCCAGTCTCTAATAAATAATAATCTAAGAATAAATTATAATCTAACAATAATCTAAAAGAATAATGTAAATAATAATCTAAATATAAATAATCTAAAATAAATTCTAATAATAATGTTAAATAATCTAATAACAATAATCTAAAATAACAGTAGTCATCTAAAAATAAATTAATAAATAAAATAAAAATGAGGCTCCAAACAAGTTCCCGTGGGCAACATCTGCAGCAAGTTGAGTTAATCACTCCCTTAAGGAGGATGAAAATTTTAGATGTTTTCTGGGTCCCTAAGGTCTGAGGCCTTGGGGAAGGAAGCTGAGAGGACAAGGTCCTTCATCTTCACACTGGCTCCAGCAATAATAGTGTCTCTGGAGATCAGAGCAGCTCCATGTCTCCCAAGGTTCTCAAAGTCTTTCTTTTGTCTCTCTCCTTGTCTTCCTGACCCCTTCCGTTCTCTGTGTCTCTGTCCTTATTTTTCTCTTCCTCTGTCTTCCTGTGTTCTGCTTCTTCCCTTTCTGTCTGGCTCTCTGGCCACTCCTGTGTGTTTTTCCCCAGCTGCCTCTCTTCCCCACCTCCATGTCTGTGGACCCCATCCCCACCCCCTCCCTGCATTCTTGCCTTACAGTAGTAGTGATTCTCAATCTTCCAGATGCCGTGACACAGCTCATGTTGTGGTTTCCCCAACCATAAAACTATTTTTGTTGCTACTTTGTAGCTGTAATTTTTGCTACTATCAGGAATCGTATGTAAATACCTGATAGTCAGGATATCTGATATTCGACCCCTGTGAAAGGGTCATTTGACCCTCGGAAGGGTCACCGCCCACAGGTTGAGAGCCACTGTCTCACAGGGTCTGACTGTGTCTGTTTCTACTCCACTCTGAGGACTCCTCCTCTCGTCATTTGGGCTGGTTTGACTAATGAACCTCCTCTGTCCTCTCCTGCCATGTACTTCTGTGGGAACTCGAGAAATAGAACCTTGGCTCTTCGTGATAAAGAGATCTGAAAGTTTCCAGGTATTTTGTTTGTTTGCTTGTTTTATAAATGTCATAGCAGAGTCTCTGGTGTGGCTCAGGCTAAGCCTCAAACTCATTACGTGCCTGCCTCAACCTCTCATGCACTGAAATTGCCCATATACATCCCCACACCCAACCCTCTCCTGGCTTGTGATCTCCGGTCTATCCATTTGCTCTGAAGGTGGGGGCTGCAGAGAAACTGGAAATCGTCACAGTTGTGAGAGTGTAAGTATGTGCAGGCTGTAAGGAAGCAAGGGACACAAAAATGTTGTGTGCACTTATCAAAAATACATTTTATCATTCAAACATAAATAAGCAATCTGACAGTTGCAGGAAATGAAACAAATGCT
The DNA here is from genome assembly GCF_000317375.1 of Microtus ochrogaster. NCBI lineage: Eukaryota > Metazoa > Chordata > Mammalia > Rodentia > Cricetidae > Microtus > Microtus ochrogaster. Next base: position 479,545 of record NW_004949206.1, read on the forward strand.
GTCTGTGACCTGGTCAGTGCCAAACTATATTAACTCAGTCCATATATAAGAAAGTCCCTGCAAAGAATAAGGTCTCCCCCAGATGGACCTTCATATCCATCAAGCTGGATTGGCAAAGTTTTCACTCAGTACCTAACAAGCATCTTGTAAGAGTAGGAAGCAAAAATCACCCAATTAAAGTAATATTTTTGTGAATTTTATTTCTGAAGTGGAATCCAGGCTGCAGAGATGACTCAGCGGTTAAGAACACTGGCTGCTCTTCCAGAGGTCTTGAGTTCAATTCCCAGCAACCACATGGAGGCTCATAACCACCTAGAATGGAGTCTGATGCTATCTTCTGTCTGATGCCCTCTGTCGTACAGGCATACATACAAATAGAACACTCATATACTAAATAAATAATCTTTTTTTAAGTGTTTTTTGAAATGGAATCTCATATACTCCTGGTTAGCCTGAAACTTCCCATTAACTGAGGCTGATCTTGAACTCCTAATTTTTCTGCCTCAGCCTCGCAAGTGCTGGCATTAAAGGAGTGCATTACCAAGAGGTTCTGAACTCTTTTCCGTTGTTGTGTGGTTGAACTCTGGGAATATCTCGCATTCATGCGGTGTTCATATGCTCACGATATTCCAAGCGCTGCTCTAAACTTCCTGCATTTGATTCTCAGTACGCTCAGATACAGACACTGACTGCCCCTGTAGTTCCGAGGTTCCTGACACCTACACAGGCTCCCCACAACGCTTGCAGATGGAGACCTCTGCGCCCATCCCCGTGGTCAACCGCACCTCAGTGCTGGAGTTCCTGCTTCTAGGGGTCACAGACAAGCGCGGGCTCCAACTCCTCCTCTTTGGGGTCCTCCTGGTCACCTACACGCTGACCTTGCTGGGCAATCTGCTCATAGTCGCCCTCACCTTGACGGACCGCCGCCTGCACACTCCTATGTACTTCTTCCTGCGCCACTTCTCGCTGCTGGAGGTGGGTTTCACATCCACTGTGTCCCCACAGATGCTGGCACACCTACTGTCGGCAAGCGGGGCCATCTCCCGCCACCGCTGCTTCGCACAGATGATTCTTTACTTCACCCTGGGAGCCGTGGAGACCCTGCTGCTGGCAGTGATGTCCACCGACCGCTTTCTGGCCATCTGCAGGCCCCTGCACTACCCCGCGCTCATGACGCCCCGCGTCTGCTCTTCCTTGGTACTGGCCTGCTGGGCTGCCAGCCTCTTGGCCCTGCCTGGGCTGTTTGTCTGGATGTTGTCTCTCCCTTTTTGTGGGCCTCGAGTCCTCAATCACTTCTTCTGCGACAGCTCCCCTTTGCTGGAGCTGGTGTGTGCAGACACCAGGCTTCTGCAGCTAGTGGCCTTCCTGGTGGCTGTGTGCACCCTGCTCATTGCTACCTTGATCACAGCCTTGTCCTATGGCTTCATCATCAGCACCATCCTGCACCTGCCAGCAGCTGGGGCTCGCAGCAAGGCCTTCTCCACCTGTTCTTCCCACATCCTCGTGGTGACGATGAGCTATGGGAGCTGCATCATCATGTACCTCAACCCCACACAGACAGGGAGGCTGGACCTCAACAAAGGGATAGCTTTCTTCAACACCACGGTGTCGCCCCTGCTGAATCCCTTCATCTATTGCCTCAGGAACCGACTGGTCCACAGCGTGTGCAGGGATTTGCTGCTCAGGGGAAGGGAGCTTTCCTCCAAGATATTCAGAGCATAAGACTGCAAAAGTTTGTCACTGGTTTATTTTGCTTGTTTTTGCTTTGTTTTATTTTGTTGTTTTTTAATTTAAATTTATTTTAAAAAATTATCTCTTCTTATATATGCCAAATCCATTTCCCACACCCTTCCCTTCTGCTCCTTCCACTCCCTCCCACCAACCCAATCCCATCCACTCCTCAGAGAGGGTAAGGCTTCCCATGGGGAGTTAACAAAAACTAACACATTGCTTTGAGGCAGGACCAAGGCCCTTCCCACTATATCTAAGCTGAATGGGTTTCAAAAAGCCGGAACAAACAGTAGGGATAAATCCTGGTCTCACTGCTAGTGGCCCTTCAGTCTGACCCAGCCATACAACTGTCACCCACATTCAGAGGGCCTAGTTTGGCCCTGTGCTGGTTCCCTTGCTGTCTGGCTGGAGCTGAAGGCTTCCATTAGCGCAGGCAAGCTGTTTCAGTGGGTATCCCTGTCATGGTCTTCACCTCTTTGCTCCTATTCTCACTCCTCCCTCTCTTCGACTGGTCTGTGGCCTAGTGACTTGTTTGCAGTGCTTGGAACTGCACTTGGAGGCGCTCCTGGGCACCCCCACTCTTGTTTGTGAGATGTCCTTTGTGTAAAATAGGCTGGCTTGAAAATCAGTAAGTAGTGGAGATTAACTTCAGTCTCCTTATCTTTCTGCTTCTCATTCCTGAGGGAATGCACCGTGAAACCTGGAGGTCCTTTTTTATTTGTTTAAATAATTTATTTTTATTTTATGGCATTGGTGTTTTGCCTGCATGTATATCTGTATGAGGATGTCAGATCTTGGAGTTACAGACAGTTGTGAGCTGCCATGTGGGTGCTAGGGATTGAATCCAGGTTCTGTAGAAGAGCAGTCAGTGCTCTTAACCACCAAACCTGTCTCTCCAGCACTCCTGATCCTGTTTTT
>NW_004949206.1:482641-485362 GCF_000317375.1 Microtus ochrogaster
GTAGAGAGCCGGGCAGTGGTGGTGCACGCCTTTAATCCCAACCCTTGGGAGGCAGAGGCAGGTGGATCTCTGTGAGGTTGAGGCCAACCTGGTCTACAGAGAGAGTTCCAAAACAGGCTCCAAAGCGACAGAGAAACCCTGTCTCAAAATACAAAACAAAACAAAACAAAAATTGTAGAGGACCTTCATTCAGTTTCCAGCACCCCCATGGAGACACAAGTATCTTTAACTCTTGTTTCCGAGTCTCTGGAACCCTGTTTTGGCCACCTTGGGTGCTAGGCATGTATCCAGTGCCCATACATACATGCAGATAAAATACTCATACATATAAAATAAAAATAAATATTTTTTAAAATGAAGCTTCTGTGAATTCATGTGTGTGTGTGTTTGAGCTGCTGAGATCACCTGCGTGCAGGTACACTCAAGGCCAGAAGAGAACATTAGATTCCCTTGAACTGGAATTATAGGCAGTTGTGAGCAGTCCGGCAGGGGTGCTGGGAAATTAATCCAAGTCCTCTGCAAGAGCAGTAAGTGCGCTTAACCACTGAGTCATCTCTCCAGGCAATGCAGGCATGTTTTGTTGAGTAGGGAAGGAAAACAAAGTAACAACCTAGACTCCTTTAAATGTTGGTGCTTTGTGGTGGAACAAGTCTGTAATCCTAGTCCTGGGAAAGACGATGATGGAGGATCAAAGGTTCGAGGTCATCCTTGGCTACATATCAAATTTGGTGCCAATCTGGGCTACATGAGTCACTGTCTCCAAATATAAAAGTAAAAAAGGCAGGGTATTGTGTAGTGTGATCTGTGATCTGAAGAACTCTTATGATCCAGGAGAGTCTTGAAGTTCACGACTTACAAGTGTATGTAGGGTGCTGATGGAGATCTCGGAACAGGACTTCAGTAAACATTAAGGAAATTGGATCAAAATCCGTAGACCGTAGTGATCCTGCCCATTCTTTCCCTAATTGTATCAAACATGCAAATGCTTTATGTCACATTGTCACAAGTTAGAATCACCTAAGTATCATGCCTCAGCGTGTCCTGATTGTCATAAATCATACAGGAAGACTTACTCTGATTGTGAGTGGCACTTTCTGGTGGCAATTCAGATGAAAAGGCGTAGCAGTTGTAAGATGACTCCCTTGGCCTTTCCCTGATGATGCTGCTGCCGCCAATTCTTTCCCTAATAGCACAGCCAGCATTTCCAGGCTTCCATTCCAGACCAAGGCCCAGAAACACTTCAGGAACCTTCTACGTCTTCCATGCCAGATTGGGACTGTAGAGGCACCCAGCCCCTTGGATTGAGCAACTCCTGGGCCAACAGCCTCCCCGGTGAGAAACAGCTACTATTTCCAACTGCTGAGGCATGCAGCCTCACCACATAAACTTTGCTTGGCATTACCTACCTGCCCATGATCTCAGTACTCAGAAAGTAGAAGCAGGAGAGTCAGAAGGTCCTGGTCATCTTCAGATGTTAGAGGCTAGCTGGCCATGATAAGTGAGGCACTGTTTAAAAAACACATTGAGCTGGACAATGATGGCGCACACCTTTAATCCCAGCACTGAGGAGGCAGAGGCAGGCAGATCTTTGTGAGTTCAAGAATAGCCTGGTCTACAAGAGCTAGTTCCAGGACAGGTTCCAAAGCTACAGAGAAACCCTGTCTTGAAAAACCAAAAATAAATAAAAAAACAAACAAACAAAAAACAGCATCAGGGCCAGGTAGTGGTGGCACATGCCTTTAATCCCAGCACGTGGAAAGCAAAGGCAAGCCGATCTCTGTGAGTTCCAGGACAGCCTGATCTACAGAGTGAGATCCAGGACAGCCAAGGCTACACAGAGAAAGCCTGTCTAGAAAAACAAACAAACCAAAACCACCCCAAACCAAACAGAACTGGACTGTTGATGCTTTTTTCACCATTTCTTAGTCTGTAGTTCACTGGTAGGTGCCTCTTCTTCCTCAAATAAAGCAGTCTGTCAAATCCAAGGCCCTGAATCTGTTCACGTTTTAGAAACACGCCATTACAACCCATCCCACGAAATTTCTCTCATTGCAGATGAGAACTGCTTTAACTGCCAATTCAATTCCAATTCTAAAAATACCCATCCAGATTCCGCAGCAGGGGCACCAGGGATTTCAAACAGCACACTGGTGCCCATCTTGCAGGATTCTCCACATTCTTCTTTGGTTTTGAGTCAAAACCCATGGGGAACGTGAAGAGGACCAAAGCCTGACCATAGAGTCTGACTGAAGCCTCTGCCCAGTAGAGAATCGAAAGTTCCAGCACAACGAACATTTGCTGCGCAGGTTGCCAACCCAGAAACAAACTTCCTTTTATAAAGGAATATGTTCAGGGCTGGCAAGGCGGCTAGTGAGTAAAGGAGCCTGCTGAATAAGCCTGCTGATCTGCGTTCCATCCCCAGAATCCACCCGAGAACACTGACTCCCAACAGTGATCCTTTCCCCTCCACGTGCAAGCTAGAGTGTTCACAAAGTGCATGTCAGGTAGGGTGTCACACCCTTTTAACCTCAGCCCTCCAGGAACACTGTGAGTTCAAGGCCCATCAGCTCTAATAGCAAGTTGTAGGCAGCTAGGGCTATGTAGTTAAACCCTGTCTCTAGAGGGGGAAAAAAGACTACTAGCGCTCTTTAAGTACTGAAAGTGTAGCTTAGCTGGTAGAGCACTTGTCTGTTGTGTGACGTTATCACATTCTGACAGTAA
>NW_004949206.1:485697-486945 GCF_000317375.1 Microtus ochrogaster
GTTTCTCTGAGGCTTTGGAGCCTGTCCTAGAACTCGCTCTGTAGACCAGGCTGGTCTCGAACTCACAGAGATTCACCTGCCTCTGCCTCCCGAGTGCTGGGATTAAAGGCGTGTGCCACCATCACCCGGCTCGTTTTTTTTTTTTTGTTTGTTTGTTTTTGTTTTTCGAGACAGGGTTTCTCTGTGGCTTTGGAGCCTGTCCTGGAACTAGCTCTTGTAGACCAAGGCTGGCCTTGAACTCACAGAGATCCGCCTGTGAGTCTCTGCCTCCCGAGTGCTGGGATTAAAGGCGTGCTTGATTCAAGTTCTTACCCCAATATCTGACACCTGAATTTTTGTTTGTTTGTTTGTTTGCTTTTCGAGAACGGGTTTCTCTGTAGCTTTGGAGTCTGTCTTGGAACAGGCTGGTATACTCACAGAGATCTGCCTGCTTCTGCCTCCCAAGTGCTGGGATTAAAGGCTTGGGCCACCACCGCTCGGCCTGACTCCAGAATTTTTATTGATAAAGAATACTTAGATAAATGTGTCACTTATCTTAAATGCATGAAAGCCTTGGGCTTGATCAGCTGCACAATATAAAATCTGGTGTGGTGGTGCGTGCCTGTTATCCCAGCATTTGGGGTGTTGTGATCCAGCTGCCCTCACTCCCCTGACCTATAGCAGAACTTCCTTGGGGTCTGTAATTGACAAGAATGTTTATGTTCTTTCTGGCCGGTGGGTTTCCACAGAAGGAGTAGAGGTATAAAAGGGCAAAATAAAGGTTGCTGTTCTGTCTGCATGTGTGCGTACAGACCAGAAGAGGGCACCAGATCTCATTATAGATAGTTGTGAGCCACCATGTGGTCCCTGGGAATTGAATCAGGACTTCTGGAAGAATAATAAAAAGTGCTCTTAAACTCTGAGCCATCTCGCCAGCCTGAGGTTTTTAGTCTTTACGTAAGACTAAAATTCCATAGGCAAGGACAATGATAATATGCATATCAGAGTAAATGGGCAGGTAGAATTTGACTCCCTGAAGGGGTGGCCCAGGTGGCCTGACCCAGGAAAGACCCAGCATTCAAGGAGAAGTACTTGACATTCCAAACCATTAGATACAGTTACTGAACATCCATGAATCCTGTGGTCACCCATTCTCCTCATCTAATCTCTTTTGTGATAACCAGCTTTGAGGACTCGCAGATTTGTTGGCTAGCTAACGTGGAGCATGCTGCCTTCCTGTCCTGCTCAGTGCCTGTCTTTATAGAAATT
>NW_004949206.1:491180-492408 GCF_000317375.1 Microtus ochrogaster
TGGTTTTTTAAGATAGGGTTTCTCTGGGTAACAGCCCTGGCTGTCCTGGAACTTGATTTGTAGACCAGATCTGCCTACCTCTGCCTTCCAAGTCCTGGGATAAAACACATGTGCCACCATGCCTGACTTTAGAAGGTTCTTGACAGATATCCCTGGAAGAGGCCACAGCAGTCTTCACATGCCTTTCCTGAGTGAGGATGACAAGAGGAAAGACAGAACAGTGGTTGTTTTGACAAAGAAGCCGGGAAACTAGAGCAGATATTTGCTCAACATAAGTCATGCTTACAGTCAAGGGCTCCTGGGATTACCTCATACCAACTTCCCCTTCTTCAAAGTAAACACTGTTATTGAGAGGGGCAGGCATTGGAGGAGCAAGCGTGATTTCTTGAAAGATTTTTCCTTTGCTCCGCTGCCTGTCAGTGTGGTGGTGGCAGCATGCTACAGTGCTCACTGCCCCTTCAGAGAAGCATTCGAGTATCTGATCCCACCACTGCATCTCCATGTTGCCAGCTACAGCTAGGGATGTTCTCTGTCGACTGTCCACTTACCTGGAAGAACTTGAGGCTGGGGAACTGAAGAAATTCAAATTATACCTGGGGACTGCAGAGGAACTGGGCCAGGACAAGATCCCCTGGGGACGAATGGAAATGGCCAGCCCTTTGGAAATGGCCCAGCTGATGGTGGCCCATATGGGGACAAGGGAGGCTTGGCTGCTGGCTCTCAGTACCTTTGAGAGGATCCACAGGAAGGACCTGTGGGAGCGAGGACAGAGAGAAGACCTGGAGCTGGGTAAGGAGAGGGAGAAAGAAAGAGCCTGCCTTGAATGCACCCATTCTCTTAGCTTTACAATGTCTGTTGAGCTGGATTCAGATGTCAGCCTAGTGGTCTATGTGCTGTGTGTGCGTTCACGCATGTGTGTGCGTCCGCGCATGTGTGTGTGTCTGTGACAATTTGCGAAGATCCATTGTCTCCTTCTACCATGAGGGTCCCAGGGATCAGCCCCAGGTCCTCAGACTTGCCATGTCTCTGACTGTAATGATATTTTCATGTGTGTACGTAATGTATGTTGATCACACTCAGCCACCCCTACAACCCTTTCTTGTCTGTCTCCCCGTCACTCCTCTTCACCCCTTCTTCTCCCAAATAATCTGCTTTTTACTTTGTTGTCTTTTAAAAAATATTTATGGGCCGGGCGGTGGTGGCGCACGCCTTTAATCCCAGCACTCGG
>NW_004949206.1:494175-495476 GCF_000317375.1 Microtus ochrogaster
GTGCTCTGACCCTTCAATATAGTTAGTTCCTCATGCTGTGCTGACCCCAACATAAAATTATTTTCATTCCTGCTGCATAACTGCAATTTTGCTACCATTATGAATTGTAACACAAATATCTGTGTTTTCTGATGGTCTTGGGTGAGCTCTGTGAAAGTGTCAAGACCCACATGTTGAGAACTTCTGGATTAGATCTTTTTTTTTGGACCAGGGTCTCAATCCAGACAAACTTAGTTCATTCTCTGGAATCTGTTTTAAGATGGACATCTTTGGGGGCTGGGGAGATGGCTCAGAGGTTAAGAGCACTGACTGCTCTTACAGAGGTCCCGGGTTCAATTCCAGTAACTACATTGTGGTTCACAGCCATTTGTAATGAGTTCTGGTGCCCTCTTCTGGCCTGCAGACATACACAGAGACAGAATATTGTATCCATAATGAATAAATAAATATTTTAAAAAAAGATTTGCTTATTTATGGTCTTGTTATATTTATTTATTTATGTGGGGGGCTTTGAGATAGGGTCTTGTGCTCCAGGCTAGCCTTGAAATCCCTAAGTAACCAAGGATGACTTGAAATCTTCTGTCTCTACCTCCTAAGTGCTAGAATTCTCTCTATATGTATGTATGTATATATGTGTATCCACATATATGTATATTAAAGAAAATTATTTCCTAGCTACCCCCCAGAATACCTTCCTTAGACACAATTCCATTTCTTCACCTTGCTTGACTTTGAACCACTCATCACTCAGTGTGGGAAACAATACTGTTTATTTTCCATATATTGCTTTCCCTACACCACTGTGAGAGCTGGACATCCTGGCTTGGCTGGGCAGGAGCTACAAGGGCATTTGATACCCAACAATAATATCAATAATAACAAATAATATCAGGACTGAGGGTGTAGCTCAAGGGAAAAGAGCTTGACCAGTATGCTCAAGGCTTTGGGTTTGATACTGTGTGTTCTCTGGCAGAAAGAACAGGGGCAGAGCCCACCCGCTGGACTCTCCCTGGGGCTGAGCAGGATGGTGAATGTCAAATGGCCCAGCCCTCCACACTGGTCACTGGGGAGAAACTCACCCACTGAGTCGGGAGTCTGTCAAAGCAGGATCTTGTTTAATGTTATCAGGCAGGAACTTATATAGGATTGTGATGGGGGTAGAGAAGCTTGGGATGGGTTGAGGCAGAGTAAGGAGCAAGGGCTAATGATACTATATCATACCATGCTAACGGTGGCTGGGCAGAGTAAGGAGCAAGGGCTAATGATACTATATTATACCATGCTAACGGTGGCTGGGCAGA
>NW_004949206.1:499083-506951 GCF_000317375.1 Microtus ochrogaster
CAGGCGGATCTCTGTGAGTTTTAGGCCAGCCTGGTCTAGAAAGAGCTAGTGCCAGGACAGGAACCAAAAGCTACAGAGAAACCCTGTCTCGAAAAATAAAAAAAAATAAAAAAAAAAAACAAGTAAAAGTGATGGCTCGGCAGTTAAGAACATTTACTGTTCTATCAAGGTTTGGATCCCAGCACCCACATCAAGCTGCTCCCAACAGCCTTTAACTCAGTGCCAGGGGATTCAACACCCTTTTTTTGGCCCTTGTGGGCACTGGAATTGATATTTATATACCCACTCATATACACATAATTCAAAACTAAAAATAGGGGGTGGAGAGATGGATTCAGCAGTTAAGAGCACTTGCTGTATTCCAGAGGACCTGAGTTCGATTCTCAGCAGCCACAGGGCAAGTCTATAACACCAGTCCCAGGAGATCCAATGCCTTCTTCTGCTTCCTCTGGCCTCTGCAGACACAGGCATATGTGAGGTGCACAGACATACATGCAAAAATAAAATAAAATAAAATAAAATTCACCCATACACATTTTAAAAATTAAACTAAATTAAAAATAAATTAAAATTTTTTTTTAAAAAGTTGCTAATGGATATGTTACAGACCTTCCCTTTCTCTCTACTAGATCCCCAAGCAACCTACAAAGACTATGTCCGCAGGAAATTTCGACTAATGGAAGACCGCAATGCGCGACTAGGCGAATGTGTCAACCTGAGCCACCGCTATACTCGGCCTCTCTTAGTAAAGGAACATTCAAATCCTGTCTGGGCACAGCAGAAACTTCTAGATACGGGGTGTGGATACAACAGAGCCGAGGGCCACCAGGCTAGCGCTATCCAAATAGAGACCCTCTTTGAGCCAGATGAAGAGCGCCCTGAGCCACCAGGCACAGTGGTGTTACAAGGGGCAGCAGGGATGGGGAAGTCCATGCTGGCCCACAAAGTGATGCTGGACTGGGCCGATGGGAGGCTTTTCCAAGGTCAGTTCGATTATGTCTTCTATATCAGTTGCAGGGAGCTGAACAGAAGCCATGTCCAGTGCAGCGCACGCGATCTCCTCTCCAGGTGCTGGCCGGAGCCTGGTGCACCCCTCCAGGACCTCGTCAGGGCACCTGGTCGCCTCCTGTTCATCATCGACGGCTTTGATGAGCTTCATCCTTCATTTCATGATGCTCAGGGTCCCTGGTGCCTCTGCTGGGAGGAGAAACGACCCATTGAACTCCTCCTCGGCAGCCTGATTCGGAAATCGCTTCTGCCCCAACTCTCTTTGCTCATCACCACGCGACCCTGTGCCCTGGAGAAGTTGCATGGCTTGCTGGAACATCCACGGCATGTGGAGATCCTGGGCTTCTCTGAGGCAGAGAGGAAGGAATACTTCTACAGGTATTTCCATAACACCGGGCAAGCGAACCAAGTGTTCAGCTTCATGACGGGCAATGAGCCCCTCTTCACCATGTGTTTCGTTCCCATGGTGTCCTGGGTGGTCTGCACCTGCCTCAAGCAGCAGCTAGAGAATGGGGAGCTTTTAAGACAAACATCTCGGACCACCACGGCAGTTTACATGTTCTACCTTCTGAGTCTGATACAGCCCAAGCCAGGGACCCCAACATTCAAAGTCCCAGCCAGCCAGAGAGGCCTGGTCTCTCTGGCTGCTGAGGGCCTCTGGAATCAGAAGATTCTATTTGAGGAGCAGGACCTTGGTAAACACGGCCTAGATGGAGCAGATGTCTCGACCTTTCTCAACGTGAACATCTTCCAGAAGGATATCAAGTGTGAAAAATTCTACAGCTTCATCCACCTGAGTTTCCAGGAGTTCTTCACAGCCATGTACTGTGCCCTGCATGGCAGAGAGACAGTGAGGAGAGCGCTGGCAGAGTACGGCTTCTCAGAAAGGAGCTTCTTGGCCCTCACCGTCCGCTTCCTGTTCGGCCTCCTCAATGAGGAGATGAGACAGTACCTGGAGAAGAATCTAGGCTGGACCATCTCACCTCAGGTCAAGGAGGAAGTGTTGGCCTGGATCCGAGACAAAGCTCGCAGCGAAGGCTCCACCCTGCAGCGTGGCTCCCTAGAGCTCCTCAGCTGTTTGTATGAGATCCAGGAAGAAGACTTCATCCAGCAAGCTCTGAGCCACTTTCAAGTGGTCGTAGTCAGCAAGATCACAACCACGATGGAGCACATGGTATGCTCCTTTTGCGTGAGGTACTGCAGGAACGCAGTAGTTCTTCATTTGTATGGGAGTGCCTACAGTGCTGGCGCAGATGGCCCCCCAGAACCGGAAACCTCAGGAGCCCGGGCTCCATTAGAACCCTTGTAAGTGCCCTTGGGGAACAGTGTTCTGATTTCGTGCCTCCTTAGCCAGAGATCTGGGGAGGGGAAGGAGCTTGGGTTTTTTGTTTGTTTGTTTGTTTGTTTGTTTTTAAGATTTTGTTAGGGGCCGGGCGATGGTGGCGCACGCCTTTAATCCCAGCACTCGGGAGGCAGAGGCAGGCGGATCTCTGTGAGTTTGAGACCAGTCTGGTCTACAGAGCTAGTTCCAGGACAGGCTCCAAAGCCACAGAGAAACCCTGTCTCGAAAAACCAAAAAAAAAAAAAAAAAAATCTTTTAATTATTAAAAAAAAATTAAGAACGAAGAACCGGTGGTACATGACTTAAATCCCAACACTTGGTAGGCAACGGCAGGCAAATCTCAGAAAGATCGAGGCCAACCTGGTCTTCAAAGTGAGTTCCAGGGCTGTTATACAGAGAAACCCTGTCTCAAACAAACAAACAAACCCAAGACAGCAACAATAACATAAAAAAATCCTTTATGGGGCTAGAGAGATGGCTGAGTTAGTTAAGAGCAGGAACTGCTCATCCAGAGGACTCAGGTTCTATTCCCAGCACCCACACAGCAACTCACAACCGTGTGTAACTCCAGAACTCTCACACAGACATACATGCTGATGAAACACCAATACACAAAAAATAAAAATAAATAAGAAGATTTTTTTAATTTTTTTTTTTGAGACACATTTTTTTTCCTGTGTAGTATTGTTGGTTGTCCTGGAACTCACTCTGTAGACCAGGTATCCACCTGGTACTGCCTCCCTGGTACTGGGATTAAAGGCAGGTGTCACCACTGCCCCGCCCATTTCTATTTGTGATGTGTATGGGGGGGGGGAGATGTATGTAGGAACCCAAGGAAGCCAGAAGAGGGCACCAGCTCCCCTAGAGTTGGAGTCATTCTAAGCCATTATGAGCCCCTGCACGTGGGTGCACTCTGGTCTGTGGAGGAGCAGTAAGCCCTCTTAACCACTGAACCACCTCTCCAGCACTTATTTTATTTTTAATTATGTGTGTGTGGGTGTGGGTATGTGCACATGAGGCCAGAAGAGAGCGCTGGCTCTCCTAGAACTGGAGCTTGAGAGAGTTATGAGCAGTGAAACCTGAACTAAGGTCCTCTCTTAAGTACTGAGCCATCCATCTCTCGGTGGCTTGGGATTTTCAGTTTTTTATTTAAGAACTCTGATTACATTTATTTATTTTGTACGTGTGTATGTAGGTGCAGCGTCATGGCATGTGGGACTCACTTCTCTCCCTCTACCACTTGGGTCTCAGGGACTGAACTCAGGCCATGAAGCTTAGTGGCAAGTGCCTTTACCCGCTGAGCCATCCTGCTAACCCTTACACTTCATTTTATTCAGTTTTAGTATCTGTGTGTATCTCTTTCTTTATATGTGTCTCTGTGTCTCTTTCTATGAGTGTATCTCTATTGGTGTGTGTCTGTCTCTGTCTCTCTGAGTATGTCTCTCTGTGTGGTGTGTGTGTGTGTATGTGTGTGTGTGTGCCAGAGTCCAGCTCCAGTGGGGTTCAGCTCCCAAAGAGGAGGTGTGGAGCCAGCCAGGGAAAGAGACTGGCAGGATCTGAGGGTGAATCCAGGATGGCTGCCCCTTTATTGAAAATAGGCTACACTTTATATACTCTAACTGCATTTTAGCTTAACCACAAGCAATATTGAAAGCAGGCAATGATTCTGGTCTGAAAGCAATCATCAATGTCATTACAATATTTCTCTTGAGGCAGAAAGCAACAAGTTTAGCGAGAATATAAATGCCTACGGTCCTCCAAGATTCAGTAACCGCACCAAGCACCTGTTCCACTTCTTCCTACATGGTCAGGAGGCGTCAGACATTGAATCCCAAGAACCAAGCCCATGAGAGCAATTTCCATTTTTTAGGGGGCATGATGTAGTTTTTTGTACCATGAGCACCACAAGCATTGAGCTGTTTTCTAATTGCATTCCTTTGTGCCTCAGTCTTATAATATGGCTTGTTACCCTCTTAAGCTTCCAAAAGGGAAGGTCCTGACATCTTCCTCTTTTTCCATTCCGATTCCTTCAATGTATGTGTCTCTGTGTGTCAGAGGGGATCAAGCCAGTCTAACTTCCTTTTTTAAAAAAAAAAAAAGATTAGGACAGGCTCCAAAGCCACAGAAAAACCCTGTCTCGAAAAACCAAAAAAAAAAAGATTTATTTATTTTTTATGCACACAACTTTCTGCCTCCATTTATACCCATACGCCAGAGGAGGGCGCCAGAGCTCATCACAGATGGTTTGGAGCCACCATGTGGTTGCTGGGAATTGAACTCAAGACCTTTGGAAGAGCACGCAATGCTTTTAACCACTGAGCCATCTCTCCAGCCCCCCCAGTCTAACTTCTTAATGGATTCTGTTCCCCTTGGGGCTGATCAGAGCTTGCTACTCGTCCAGTAAGCCACTATGCTTATTAACTGAACTTGTGCCCTGAATGGTTTTAGGTTCTTGATATGGCCCCATTGTTTCTCTCCATTGTCTACCCTGGGACCAGGTAAGCCCAGTTAGTAAGTCTTTAATGTCTCTCTTCCTGGTGTAATGGGGGTGGGGAGGGCACAGTAGGGAGTCCTGTGTGGAGAGTAGGCATATCTTGCTATGTAGTTCTGCTGTAGCAAGGACTTTTTTCCAAAGAATTATTTCATTTAAAGAGACTGCCATTGTATATGTTCTCATCCTACACCAAAGCTCACACAAAATTCCCAAAAAATAAGGCATAAGGAACTCCCCTAGCACACAGTGAGAATCAATAAGTAGCAAAAAGGTGGTGGAGAGCTGTGATTCGCAATTCAAAATGCTGGAACTTTGCCCAGCAGCAATGGTCGCCACGTGGTCTGTGCCGTGTGTGTGTGTGTGTGTGTGTGTGTGTGTGTGTGTCTTTATGCCTCTCTGTGTTCCTTTGCCTCTCTCTCTCTCTCTCTCCCTCCCTCTCTCTCTCTCTCCGCTCCCCCCAAGACAGGGTTTCTCTGTGTAACCCCGGCAGTCCTGGAATTCACTGTAGACCAAGCTGGCCTCTAACTCAAAAGATTTACCCACCTCTGTCGAGTGCTGAATGCTGGGATTAAAGGTCTGTGCCACCACCACCCAGGTGTCTTCTACTCTGTGTGCGTGTGTGTCTTGTGTGCAGGTGCTCCAGGGCAGGTGTTATGTATGTGGGTTCTATGCCTCTGGGTGGGTTCTGGGGATTCAGAAGGTCAAGTGTCAGGCTTATATAGCAAACTTTTTCCGTGCTCAGCTGTCTCACCGGCTCTACTTTTGTTTTTGAGTCCCATGTAGCCCAAGTTTGTCTCCAACTAGGTATGTATTGGGAGATGATTCTGAACCCCTGATTCTCCAGCCTCCCCCTCCCAGGCTCTGGAATTACATGTATTCACCACCATGCCTGCCTGCTTTGACAGGGTCTCACCCTGGCAGTCCTCCTGCCTAGCCTCCGGTGTTAGGATTACAAGTGTGAGTCACCATGACCACCAGCCAAGGATTTTGTTGCCTCTCATCCAGGCCCTCAGCCCACATCCAGGAATTCTGTGACACTGTTTTGATTGTCTCACTAGGAAGCCGGCGATACTACTGACATCTAGTGGCAAGACGTGGGAATATGCTTCGAATTGGCACATTAGGCAGGGTGGTTCCGGCCAAACATAAGACGGTCCCTAATAATACTCAGTGGGGTCCATACAAAGTGGTCTCCCAAACATGTATGGTGGCCCCTATAACAAAAAAAAAAAAAAAAGACCAATAATGCAAGAGCCTAAACCTGCGCCTAAACAATACCCACTGATACTAACTGGAGCTCATGATAGGGAGACTGTTATTACAAACCTTTCAGCAGAGCGTGGTGGCACGTGCCTTTCATTCCAGCACTCCAGAGGCAGGCAGACATAACTCTCTGAGTTTAAGGCCAACCTGGCCTACCTAGTGAGTTCCTGGACAGCCAGAGCTACATAGTGAGACCCTGTCACAAAACAAAACAAAAACATAGAAAGTTAGGAAAGAAAAAAGACATAATAGAAAAATAAAAGAACTGTCTCTCTGAAGTCAAGCATGATACCTCACGCGGCTGTAATCCCAGAAATTGGGAGGTGAAGGACAGAGGATCTGGAGTTCAAGGTAATCCTCAGGTACACAATAAATTAAGGACCAGCCTGGGCTACATGAGACCCCATCTCACCCCCGTACACACATATACACACACACACACACAAACACACACACACACACAAGAATAATCTAAGGCTTGGAGTTTGAGATAAGTTGAAAATAGCAGAGAAAAGGAGATGATCTATAAAAGGCCATGATGCTTCCTGAGCTGCTTAGTGAGTTCCGGTGTCAACCTTAATGATTACGCAGACTACTGAACGAGCCGTCCTCTACCCAGACAGGAGAGGAACACACTTCCTGATGTCTACAGTGCACATCTCTCAGCAGCGGTCTGCACCAACCCAAACTTGGTCGAGCTGGCCTTGTACCGCCATGCCTTGGGCAGCTGGGGCGTGCGGCTGCTCTGCCAAGGCCTCCGACATGCCAACTGCAAGCTTCAGAACCTGAGGTGAGTCCCAGCTGCAACATGAGCTTCTCGAGGTCCCCACCACCCTCTCCCATGAGGCTCATCTAAGGACACACAAGGTGGGGTATCTGATTGCCATGGCTCCTGTGGCAGTATATTACAATGGGGTAGCCTCTTCTTCCACTTTTAAGAAGGTTCTAGGTTCTAGGAATCAAACTTGTCTTGTCAGGCTTGCATACCAAGCCATCTCCAGTGCACCACTTACTTATTATTTTTTATTTTGGTTTTTCGAGACAGGGTTTCTCTGTACCTTTGGAGCCTGTCCTGGAACTAGCTCTTGTAGACCAGGCTGGCCTCGAACTCCCAGAGATCCGCCTGCCTCTGCCTCCCGAGTGCTGGGATTAAAGGTGTGCGCCACCACCACCCGGCCAGTGTATCACTTTTATTTTTCTTCTTCACGACAGGGGTTCTCTGGGTAGTCCTGACTGCCCTAGACCAGGCTGGCTTCAAACTCAGAGATCTGTCTCCTGAGCACTGGGATTAAAGGCATGTGCCACCATTGGCTTATAGCTTTAAAAATACATATATTTATTATTATTGTTTTATATGTATGTCTGCATATGAGGACAGAGGTGTATTAGAACTAGAGTTCTATTGTATTGGAGCTAGAGTTCTATAGTATAGGAACTAGAGTTCTATTGGAGGACTGAAACAAGAGTTACAGGCAGTTGTGAGCTGCTTGACGTAGGTACTGGAAATTGAATTTGTGTCCTCTGCAAAAGCAATATATGCCTGCAACCGCTGATCCTTCTCTCCAGCCTGACAACCTTATATTTTGAAGCAAGCTCTTAAACTGAACCTGGAGCTTACCCCTGGAATCCACTTGCCTCTGCCTCCTCTGTGCTAGGCAGGGGTCTACACTGAGCTGCACCCCCAGCCCTTCACTGGGGGAATTCTCAGAAAGGGGTCTACCACTGAGCCACACCCAGATTTTTTCCTTGGGTGCTGGGGAT